>NW_027331071.1:0-68944 GCF_022965805.1 Primulina eburnea
GTTCGGACATCACATGTCCCTTACCAATGAAAACATGGTACTCACATCGCAGATACTAGTCTCTAACTCGAGCGGCCTTTATCCTTCTTAGTGGCGGCTGAATCGACTAGGAACGGTTTAGAATATACAGTATTACAAATATGAGTTTCATGATACTCAATATGAGCATCTCATATTCTTTCTACTATTTGTATATTCAAGGGCTTTATCTATGCAGCTAGCATGGGTATAAAGATAAAGATGCGCCAAATTAATAAATTCAAATATTATTAAAATAAAGATCGTTTATACAAAGAGTTTCATCGTGAACAGTCGGCCAACACTTGGCTCGACGTGCACCTACTCTAACAACTCTAACATCTATCTGTTCAGACGAAGTACTATCCCTCTCTGGAATTCTCCGAGGCGGTATATCTGAATATCAAACAAATGAGTGCACAATCTATATAATCTGTCTCAGCCCTACTCTGATCATATACCTCTGATTCAGACTCGGTTCTGATTCAGTCTTGATAATTAACATGCTGTAGTCACTCAGATAACAAACAACATGTAATAGGGAAAAACAATAAATCATGCTAGCACACATCATGCAAATCAACATTGACATAAATCTCATGCTACAATCACATGCAAGGAAGAACAATTCAATTTACCCCGCTCATTCTCTTCTATCTCATTCAAAGATCTATCAACTCTGACTATCTCAATCTAAGGATCCATCGCTCTGATAATCTAAGTCTAAAGGAACTATCAGCTCTGATACCACCTGTTGTGGGGACCCGGACCTATCATCTTCTTAATCATCGTTGGGAGTGTAATTAATAGTTCTGATAACAGGGTCTAAAATTTTTCTTTTTAAAAATGTAAATGCGGAAGGTAATGGAATCTAAATAATATCATCTCTGGATAACACTACAATTCAGTAGAAAAGTACAATATTGTACAACCTCAATCTAAGGTTTATTACTAAGTTCAAGTAATAAAACAAGTCTACAGTAAGTCCGGAATCACCCACGCGATCTAGTCCAGCCTCTTTCTCATCTTGACCTGATCCAGCCCCAACCTGTTGTCATGCACACATACAAAACATGACAACAGCCGGATACTCCGTGAGAATAAATCCCAGTATAAAACATGGTAAGCATGTATATAAACAATCTAAATCATCTACTCAAAATAAGCATGCAACTCAATTCAGATAAACATGCAATCTATATCAAATCATATAAACACAGACTATCATGTCTGAAAGCACTAACATGGGTTCATAATCTATGAAACCAGCATTCTAAACACATGCAGTTCTAGTCAAATCAGATCTAGACTCGACTCAACTATAACTCTAGGGATCCCGGTGTGAATAAGACGTCAATGGCTGTCACCTACCTCCCACTCGGGTGACTGTACGTCTTATTCCTAGACTTCGGTCTGAGCTGTATCAACGACTGCAATAGGAGTCAGGGCTGCTCCTAAGCTGAGATACACCGAACATCTAGATAGCTGACAGATGCTGTCAACTACTCCTCCTTTCTCAATGCAATGCAATATCATCTCAACATATAAATACATCATACTCAAATCAGAATATAAAGGTAATCTAGTATGTGATTTTATTGGGAAACTCAAAAAAGATCTATTTGAGTTATATCTTCCCGTATATCACATGAATATACCTTTGTCGTCCCTGTCTGACGAAGACGAAGTCTGGTATTCAACTCTGTCCATATCAAATCTGAAATGACAATATCGAATACGCTGTATCAGTGAATAACTCAATACACAATCTGTTCTGATCAATACTCAAATCAGTACATAATCTAATCAATATCTGAACAAGATACAATCTAATTCATGTCATCGACATTACAATACAATCTGAATAATTACTTGAGTCTGATCAATCTCAATCAATACTGAATCTGATCAATTTAATTCAACTGATGTTTCGACGGCATAACAATACAATCTGAATAACCCCGTCAATCTGAACATCACAAATAGAATACTGTAACTCATAATCTGTGTCAATACAATTCATAATCTGAATACTAACACAATTCTGATATAGAATCGCAATCAATATCTTTCAAAATCATAACAATTAAAGAAACGGTCTGTTCTTAATCTGACTTCAATTCTATAATATCTACGGTAGTAGAAACACCATATCTAATTATATGCGGTTCTAGCAACATCATATGTTCAAAACATCTCAAAAACGTAACAAAACTTACGTCCTTGTGTAGCTCGTGTCAAAAGGAGCTCAGAACTGAAGTCAGATTTGAATTCTGACGGACGGATTTCTCACAAAAGGCGTATATTTTCTCTCCAAAACCTCGACCCTTTTCTGAATTCTCAGTGCCTGCTGTTTTCATCTGAATGAAGAGAAGGACACCTAAATCTATCATGCATGAAAAGATAAACGTGGCTTATTTTTCATGCAAACACGCATGACCGCGGGTGCGGTAATGTCAGGAGCGCGGGTGCGCTCATGCTTCGGCATTATCTTCATTTTCTGAATTTTGACAGACCGTGGGTGCGCTACGTACAAGACCGCGGGTGCGGTCTTGTTCTTACCGCGGGTGCGGTGGTTGCTTCGAATAAATTTGCAAACTTCTGTCCATGCACCGCGGGTGCGGTGTGGCTTCGGCCTCACTTTCAAAATTTCATAATTGCATGACCGCGGGTGCACTCCTGTTCTGGGCGCGGTTGCGGTCTTGCAAGCCCCATTTTCTCACGTCTTTTCTTCCCTCATTGCATGTCATACATTCTCATATCTTCCGAGTCTCACGTTAATGAAGACTAATGAATCTTGGTTTATCAATTCTATACTTCTTGGGCATTACAAGACTGATTATAGATTATATATATGTCTTGATTGAGTTAGAGATTGAAAAATGTATATCAACATTGCCATTTCAGATTCGATATCAAGAATACGAGACTCAGACTTCTACGAACTACAAGAAAGGTATAATTCATGTGATTGTAGGGAAGACACGACTCGAATCAGATTTGATTAGAGTTTCCCACCAAATCACATACTAGATTTATTGTTTATTTTTTTGATATGTTTTGAATTTTTATAGATTATATTGAAATCTCCTGATATGATAATGCTGTGTTTATAGATTTATATTCAAGCATTAAGATAGGAGAGTCAATGACAGAGTTGTCAAAACTAGACGTTTATCGACGCATAGGAGCAGACTTCCTCCGATTGTATACATTCGATTCAGACACGACCGAAGTCTAGGAATAAGACGTACAGTTACCCCGATTGGGAGGGTAGGTAACAGACAGTGACATCTTATTCACCCCGGGATCCCTAGAGTAGAGTCAAGACATGAGTTGATTTGCATTGCATGCTTATATATGTTGGTTTCATAGACTATGGAACCTATGAGTTAAATCACATGCATGATATTGTGTTTTATGATTTTATTATGCATATGCATGTATACATGTTTTATACTGGGAGTTGTTCTCACCGGAGTTTCCGGACTGTTGTTATGTCTGTATGTGTGCATAACAACAGGTGGGACAGGATCTGGGTCACAACAGAGATGAGTTCGAGATAGAGTGGTGACTACGGGCGCAGAAGATGACTAGTGGATTTTATTAGATTTGGACTACTTGTATTTTGGTATTTTGTATTAAACACTAGTTTGGAGTGATGTATTAGAACAAGACACGTTTATTATGTTTGAACATTATGTCTGTTGTAAATTAATAAAGAAAGATTATGCTTAGTATTAACATTTGATTTAATGTTAAAAAGCGAAAATTTGACCCACATTTTCTCACAGATCCATTTAATCCCAGACAAAATTGAGCTAGAGCCCGGGTCCCCACAAATGGATCCGCCTAAGTTTGCAGGAAGCACTGATCCATTGGTGGCAGTAGAGTGGATCAAATCACTTGAGGCGATTTTTGATCATCTCAATTATGAAGACAAAGACATAGTTGGTTGTGCAGTATTGATGTTATTCAAAACTGCACGTATTTGGTGGAATGCTACCAAGGTAGGTGTTGATGTTTCGGCAATGAAGTGGCAAGATTTCCCGGATTTTTTCTATGACAAGTACTTCCCAGATGCACTTCGAGCTCGGAAGGTGACTGAGTTTGTAGAGCTTCGTCAAGGAGGTATGAATGTCGATGAGTACATTTTGAAGTTCGAGGAGGGCTGTCTGTTTGCCCCGTATATTGTAATGCCCGAGAATTTGATTACCGTAATCTGAAATGATTTGAGTATAATTACGTTGATTAATTGCCAGAATTGTGATTAGCAAATATCACAGGACTCAAATAAGACATGAGAAGTGAAGCCGGGCGTCGGTATATTATAAGCTAAGATGTTGGACAGAACATCTGGCGCCCGAGCGGTAGGAAAGAACCGCCCGAGCGCCAATGCACAATAAATGGGAAAGTTGGACAGAAAGTCTGGCGCCCGAGCGGTAGAAAGTTACCGCCCGAGCGCCAGCGTGGGATAAAAAGAGATTTGGGCAGAATGTATGGCGCCCGAGCGGTAAAGAATTACCGCCCGAGCGCCAAAGGGATAACAAGCGTGGTCTCGGACAGAAACTTCCGCGCTCGAGCGGTAGTTTCTTACCGCCCGAGCGCGAGTCATGCAAAATGTGAAATTGCCACTTGGTCACTTGCATGCGAACGAGTATGTATATAGATATATATATGTACAAACATTGATAATTCATTTCAGAAGCGAGAAAAGGGTCGAGGAGGTTTACCAAAAATCCTTACGCCTTTTTATTTCAATCCGTCCGTCTGATTTTGAATCTGAGTACAGTACCGAGTTCCTATCAACGTAGGCTACAACTGGACGTAAGTTTTGCTACGTTTTGATATACTTTGAAATTATGATGTTGTCAGAATTGAATAGGATTCATATATGATGTTCTTATCATGTTAGACATTATAGAATTGAAGTCAAATTGAGAAACAGACTTCTTATGAAATTGTTATGATTTCTGGAAGCGATTTGACTGAGAATTCATATCAGATATGTATGGTTATTGAGATTATGACTGATATCGATATTGATTATGAGTTCTGGTATTATATCTGTGATGTTTGGACTAACGGGGTTATCAAGACTGTATTGTTATGCCGTCGAAACATCAGTGAATTGATATTGATCAGACTCAGTATTGATTGTGATTATATCGTGATATTGTCGATATGAATTGGATTGTGTCTTGATTCGATATTAATCAGAACATGCTTTGAACTGAGCTGTATATTAACACAGTCTATTCGATATTGTGAATTCAGATTGACATGGACAGACATGAAATGGAGTCTTCGTCTTCGTCAGATTATGAAGACAAAGGTATAAGTCAATGTGGTATTGGGAGATGGACTTGAGTCGGTTTAGACTTGGGTTTCCCTAAATCACATACTTTACTTTATTGCATTGATATTTGCATTGATTGATTGATATACTTGTTTTCTTGAGTTATAGATAGAAGAGTAATCTTATGACAGAAGTGCCGTTAGTGGTGGGATCACCACGGGCACATTGCACGATCTCATAAGATGGTGTATTGGCGGATGTGCCAAAGACGGTCACTGGATGTTGGTTATCGATGTGGATAGATTGATAGCTTCTTCTATTACTGTTAGTTGATATTATATCGATGTGGATAGATGTATAGCTTATTCTATTACTGTTGATTGATATTATATCGATGTGGATAGATTCATCGTTCCTTCTATTACTGTTAATCGATGTTATATCGATGTGAATAGAATCGGACTTTGTTCTATTACTGGTAATCGATATCCTATCAATGTGGATAGAATCAATGCTTGCTCTATTACTGTTAATCGATAATATATCAATGTGGATAGAATCAGGGCTTCGTCTATTACTGTTAATCGATACTGTATCGGTGTGGATAGAACCGGAGTCTTTTCTATTACTGTTAATCGATACTATATCGGAGTGGATAGAACTGGAGTCTTTTCTATTACTGTTAGTCGATATATGCATACCAACTTTTGGAATCGGGATCCCTAGACTAGGATTGAGTCTAGTCTGAATTATGTAGCTACGAGTATTGTTGACAGCGTGCTATTGATTATGTTTCAGATTCGTTACATATGGTTGATACCTGATTACATGTTTTATAATTGTTTATATCATTGCATGTTTCATTGATTTATACTGGGAGTTATTCTCACCGGTTTATCCGGCTGTTGTCTTGTCTGTATGTGTACTTGACAACAGGTGGGACAGGATAAGGGTCAGGAAGAGAACGAGGCTGGACTAGATAGCGTGGAGATCCGGGCTTCAGAAGCAACTTAGGATTCAGTACTGATATGTAATTGAACCTAGTTGGATTATTGTAGATCATACAATAATTATATGTTATGTTTAATATGTAATTTGAATTTAATTACATTACGTTTCCGCTTTGCATTTTAAAAAAAAATTTAGACCCTGTTTTACTAATTGATTAATTAGTCCCAATGATGATTAAGAACTTGATTAGCGTCTGGGTCCCCACAACAGGTGGTATCAGAGCATAGGTCCTTGAACTGTAGGTTCCTTAGCACTGAGATAGAAAAGAGTGAGCGGGGTAGATTGAGTTTCTTACCTGCGTTTGATTGCTAGCATGTGATTGATTATAATGTGGATTACATTGTGTATGCTAGCATGATATGATGCTTTATTGCCTTGATTTATATGGCACATGAGTAAATATAATGTTGAAATTACATTGTATATACTAAGATTTCAGTATGTGTTATTGTTTAGAAAGCTACATGTTACCTGAATATCTGAGTTGATTTGGTAATATGTATTATTTGAAACTGGATCAGAACCAATTCTTGTTCAGAGATATTCCTCCTAGAAGGATTCCAGAAAGGGGTAGTACTTCGTCTGATCAGATAGATGCATCAGAAACTCAGATGGAAATAAAGCTGAGAGAGTTTCAGTTACTGCAACCGCCGATTCTGAGTGGTATCGAGACGTCTGAAGGTTGTGAAAACTGGTTTGATGACATAGAAATACTGTTCGATTTAGTTGATTGTACATAGGAAAAGAGAGTTAAATTGGTATTCCATCAATTAAAAGAGGCCGCCAGGAGTTGGTGGATTACAACCAAAGGAATACTAGAACTGCGTGGTACTGTGATCACGTGGGAAGTCTTCAGAACGGAATTTTATCGAAGATTTTTCTCCGTTTCGTACCAAGAGGACAAGAAAGCGGAATTTGAGAATTTGAGCCAAGGTCGACTGAATATTGAAGAATATGGGGCTAAATTCTCTACTCTACTGCGTTTTGCTCCTCATATAGCTGGGAATGATGAAGCTGTAACGGCTCAGTTCATCAGAGGATTGAACTCGGAGATAGTTGCCTTGATGAATATGCAACGACCTTACCATTTTGCTGATGCCTTGAGTAAAGCGAAGAGAGCGGAGACGAGTCTGAGTAGGCAACTAAAAAGGTTGTGTGTAATACAACCCCAGACACAACAATCCCCTTCCAGATTTGATCGCGGTAGCACGAGTGGAAAGCAGGATTTGCTGAAAGCTCGAAAGAAGCCATTCAAGAAGTTAGGGAGTGGTTCCTCTAGCTCCAGTGGTTCTAGCCCAAGTTATACTGGAGGTTATTGCAGGAATTGCGGTGGGAGACATTCCCCGGAGCTATGCCATGGAGTGACTGGTAGGTGCAACTTCTGTAAACAGCAAGGACACTTTGCTAGAGTCTGTCCACAGAAAGGTTCCCGAAGATTTCAGGGAGCAGAATCATCTGGTGGAAGTGATCGAAGAACAGACCCAGGACTTACTGGATGATACAGTGACATGTACTGATCTTTTATGATTAGATCGCATATGTATTGATATATACTAATGCATTATTTATGATTATCTTTGACTGAGTTGCATTGATATACGTTGTACCTGTTGAGTCCGTATTTACTGTAGTATTGATTCTTTACCTTTTTGGGGAAAGAATTTGATATCAGTGATATTCTGTGATATATTGTATACTGCAGTAAGTTGAGAATGAGATTGAATTAGACTAGCTTGTACTTGTATTGTCTGATGATGACTGCATGATTGATATTGATATATCGAGCAAGTACAGAGCTATTATAGAGTCTTGCCAGAAAATGGTAAGATTAGGACCTGAAATGGCCAAAGAATGAATGATATACGGTAAGGATTCTTGATTTTGAATTCCTTGATATCCGTATTATATATGATCCGATGATTATCGAAAGGAATGGAGTAATTCCTTATGTATTCAGTTGATGACTGAAGATGAGCCTATCAGGGATTGAATTACTAATAGCAGGAAGTTTGCTATAGTCTTGCAGATGAGATTTCAAGGTTGGTCCTGTATCAGGGAGAGTGACTTCGGCCTTGATGTGATTCCAGGTATTGGTTTCATTTTAGAAACTTCTTATAGACTGACACTGATTGAATTGAGATATCAGTTGAAAGATTTACTGCCTGAAGAGTTAGAGTTACATCTGATTGTGTGTTTCTCTAGAAAATCCTTCAGTTCTGTTTATGGGTTGATAAATCCTGTGCTTAGAAGTGTTCTGATGATTTTATGCTCGGTTTATCTATGATCTTTTGATATATTCGTAGCATATGATAGATTGAATCGAACAGTTGAAAATGATATTGAATATTCTGGGAACTGAGATTGTTATATACAGAATTGTTCGGATATGAATCATGATTGTAACAGATTGTATTCAGAGTCTGTGGTATCTGAAGATAGTATACTGATTGATTGTGCACAGTAAGACCGTGATCAGTGGCTGAGAACGATATTGAATATAGCAGAATTTTCGAAATGTCAGAAATTGTGTTCTATGCAGTTATTAGATCAGTATTGCGTATTGATATTCTGAATATGATCTGATATTGTTATCATTCTGAATCCGTGTTTGATACCGATTGATATGAACCGTTGAGATGATATACAGTTCAGTTGAGTCAGAACTGATTTTGAATATTAAAGCAGTTCAGAAGTTGGATCAGACTGTTCAGAACTTGATTTTGATAGTCAGAACCGAATACCAGGTAGGTATTTTTCTTTAATTTATTTTATTAACTGATTTGTTTATGTCAGATATCCGAATTGGAAATGACAGGTATTGTCAGATGCGCACAGTAGTAGATTTAGTACTATTCTGGTAACAGGAAATGTGTGATAATTTGAATAGACAGTTTTAATATAAACAGACGAAATCAGTTATGTCAGAATTTGTATTGAAATGTCTACATCGCTGACAGATGAAGACAGGAAAATAGAAACTTTTAGATTAATGATCTTGATTATTGATTTCTAAATAGAAATGGGAGTACATTTCTATGGATTGTGTGATGACACTACTGAAATGGTGATAAGACGGTGCAGTGATGTGATTATGATTGACAGATTTCTCGAATCTGCCTCTGTTATATTGTACAGGATGACAGTACAAATATGATCAGATGACTGAAAGGTATGTCAGAAACGAAGATCAGATGGTATTGAATGCCAAAGTTAATTATATCAGACTGTGATTTTCGTTTGATGTTATACTTTTGGCTGAGTGCATGAGATGATATTTTATCTATGATCTATAGATTCACGGATAGTCGGAGTGAACTATCCTGATACTGGAGGATATCCAGGAAATGTAGTGCTGTATTATAGCACTAGTTGACATGATTCATTGTCACTTTTGAATCATTGTACAATAATAGCTATCAGATGAGTATCGAAATAGCTTTAGTCGAGATATTGTACAATGAGAACTGTGGATTTCCTTCGTATATGAATGATATTACAGTAATGTTGGAGAGCAGATTTGCTAAGATCAGTGATCTGATAAAGAAACTGAAAACAACTCAGAAATAATAGACTAAACATGCTAACGTCAGGACGATGACTGTTGGTATTTGAAGCCGAAGATTGAATATATCTTTGTCTAGGATTAACAAATTTGGTAGCAGATGTCAATACTGATTTGTTATGAACTGGAAATTGGCATATACGGATGTTGTATAGCCATTGTTCTGAAATTGAGTCTATCACGAGTGATTTCGGTGATATGAGATTATTGTAGTTTTTGTATGTCCCCTTTTTATATCTGATTGGAGACATGATATGATTATCTGTATGACACGAATGGAATGTTTGTGATTTCGGGGACGAAATCATATCTTAGAGGGGGAGAAATGTAAGGCCCGAGAATTTGATTACCGTAATCTGAAATGATTTGAGTATAATTACGTTGATTAATTGCCAGAATTGTGATTAGAAAATATCACAGGACTCAAATAAGACATGAGAAGTGAAGCCGGGCGTCGGTATATTATAAGCTAAGATGTTGGACAGAACATCTGGCGCCCGAGCGGTAGAAAAGAACCGCCCGAGCGCCAATGCACAATAAATGGGAAAGTTGGACAGAAAGTCTGGCGCCCGAGCGGTAGAAAGTTACCGCCCGAGCGCCAGCGTGGGATAAAAAGAGATTTGGGCAGAATGTATGGCGCCCGAGCGGTAAAGAATTACCGCCCGAGCGCCAAAGGGATAACAAGCGTGGTCTCGGACAGAAACTTCCGCGCTCGAGCGGTAGTTTCTTACCGCCCGAGCGCGAGTCATGCAAAATGTGAAATTGCCACTTGGTCACTTGCATGCGAAAGAGTATGTATATAGATATATATATGTAAAAACATTGATAATTCATTCAGAAGCGAGAAAAGGGTCGAGGAGGTTTACCAAAAATCCTTACGCCTTTTTTTTTCAATCCGTCCGTCTGATTTTGAATCTGAGTACAGTACCGAGTTCCTATCAACGTAGGCTACAACTGGACGTAAGTTTTGCTACGTTTTGATATACTTTGAAATTATGATGTTGTCAGAATTGAATAGGATTCATATATGATGTTCTTATCATGTTAGACATTATAGAATCGAAGTCAGATTGAGAAACAGACTTCTTATGAAATTGTTATGATTTCTGGAAGCGATTTGTACTGAGAATTCATATCAGATATGTATGGTTATTGAGATTATGACTGATAACGATATTGATTATGAGTTCTGGTATTATATCTGTGATGTTTGGACTAACGGGGTTATCAAGACTGTATTGTTATGCCGTCGAAACATCAGTGAATTGATATTGATCAGACTCAGTATTGATTGTGATTATATCGTGATATTGTCGATATGAATTGGATTGTGTCTTGATTCGATATTAATCAGAACATGCTTTGAACTGAGCTGTATATTAACACAGTCTATTCGATATTGTGAATTCAGATTGACATGGACAGACATGAAATGGAGTCTTCGTCTTCGTCAGATTATGAAGACAAAGGTATAAGTCAATGTGGTATTGGGAGATGGACTTGAGTCGGTTTAGACTTCGGTTTCCCTAAATCACATACTTTACTTTATTGCATTGATATTTGCATTGATTGATTGATATACTTGTTTTCTTGAGTTATAGATTACAGGTATTAGAAGAGTAATCTTATGACAGAAGTGCCGTTAGTGGTGGGATCACCACGGGCACATTGCACGATCTCATAAGATGGTGTATTGGCGGATGTGCCAAAGACGGTCACTGGATGTTGGTTATCGATGTGGATAGATTGATAGCTTCTTCTATTACTGTTAGTTGATATTATATCGATGTGGATAGATGTATAGCTTATTCTATTACTGTTGATTGATATTATATCGATGTGGATAGATTCATCGTTCCTTCTATTACTGTTAATCGATGTTATATCGATGTGAATAGAATCGGACTTTGTTCTATTACTGGTAATCGATATCCTATCAATGTGGATAGAATCAAGGCTTGCTCTATTACTGTTAATCGATAATATATCAAAGTGGATAGAATCAGGGCTTCGTCTATTACTGTTAATCGATACTGTATCGGTGTGGATAGAACTGGAGTCTTTTCTATTACTGTTAATCGATACTATATCGGCGTGGATAGAACTGTAGTCTTTTCTATTACTGTTAGTCGATATATGCATACCAACTTCTGGAATCGGGATCCCTAGACTAGGATTGAGTCTAGTCTGAATTATGTAGCTACGAGTATTGTTGACAGCGTGCTATTGATTATGTTTCAGATTCGTTACATATGGTTGATACCTGATTACATGTTTTAAAATTGTTTATATGATTGCATGTTTCATTGATTTATACTGGGAGTTATTCTCACCGGTTTATCCGGCTGTTGTCTTGTCTGTATGTGTACTTGCCAACAGGTGGGACAGGATAAGGGTCAGGAAGAGAACGAGGCTGGACTAGATAGCGTGGAGATCCGGGCTTCAGAAGCAACTTAGGATTCAGTACTGATATGTAATTGAACCTAGTTGTATTATTGTAGATCATACAATAATTATATGTTATGTTTAATATGTAATTAGAATTTAATTACATTACGTTTCCGCTTTGCATTTTAAAAAAAAAATTTTAGACCCTGTTTTACTAATTGATTAATTAGTCCCAATGATGATTAAGAACTTGATTAGCGTCCGGGTCCCCACATATATTGCCTCCAATGACAAAGACAAGGGTGCTCACTTCATTAGAGGCCTTCAAGCGGAGATCAGGAGGGACATCAATATGTCTAAGGCGGTGACATATCAAAAGATTGTGGCTAAAGCCTTGTTAGCCGAGCAAGATGAGAAAGACATTGCCAGAGAGAGACAGGCGAGGCAACAGGCTATTGCTCAAAGAGGTCAAGGTTCGAGCCAAAGAGGCAAAGGAAATTTTAAGGGGAAAGGCAAGATAGAGCCGAGTTCTAAAGCACCGGAAGTTCCATTTGATCCAGAGAAGCCATTGTGTCCCAAGTGCAATAGGCCTCATAGGGGGGAGTGCAGATTTGGTACTCACACTTGCTATCGATGTGGTACTGTAGGCCATATTGCCAAGGACTATCTTAGAGGATCAAGTACAGAGAAGGTGCATGGTTGCATCTTCACCATGATGAAAGAAGGTATAAACCATGATTCTTCTGTGATCTCTAGCACTACTTTAATTTCAGGCAGAGTAGCTACGACATTGATTGATAAAGATGCTACTCATTCTTTTATGTCTGAACTATTTTTGAGATCTTTGGGTCTAGTTCTTTCTATTCTTCCGCTCCAGTTTAATGTTGTATTGCCTTCTGGGGATGTGTTGTGCCCTACGTCTATTGTGTATGCGTGTTCTGTTCAAATTGATGAGCGAGTGATTTATGCCGACTTGATTGTTATTCCGATGGTTGCATTTGATATTATACTTGGCATTGGTTGGCTATCAACTTATCGTGCAGTGATTGATTGCGTCGCCAAGACTGTGAAAGTTTCAGATGATGGAGATAAGGAAGGTATGCTCGCTAGTGCAGGTACTTCGCGGGTCCTTCCTTTTATTTCTTTTCTTGAGGCTAAGAAGTTGTTATTTGGAGGTTGTGATGGGTTTTTGGCTTCAATTGTTGATATGGATAGAATTGTGAAGTGGAATATTGATGATATTGATGTGGTGAGAGAGTTCCCTGATGTATTTGAGGATGATGTTCCGGGTTTACCACTAGACAGAGATGTAGAGTTTGTGATTGATCTAGTCCCCATGATGGTTCCTATTTCCAAGGCTCCGTACAGAATGTCCCCAATAGAGATGAAAGAGTTGAAGACGCAGTTGCAGGATCTTTTGGATAAAGGTTTCATTCGGCAGAGTTCTTCGCTTTGGGGAGCTCCGGTTCTTTTCGTCAAAAAGAAAGATGGGTCTTTGCGGCTTTGCATTGATTACAGAGAAATCAACAAAGTGACTATCAAGAATAAATATCCGTTGCCACTGATAGATGACCTTTTTGATCAACTGCAGGGGGCTACAGTGTTTTCGAAGATTGATCTGCGATCTGGCTATGATCAGTTTAAAGTTAGGGAGTATGATATCCCTAAGACGGCGTTCCGGACCAGGTGTCATTATGAATTTCTTGTGATGTCATTTGGTCTGACTAATGCTCCTTCAGTCTTCATGGATCTTATGAACCGAGTGTTCAAGCCGTATTTGGATAGCTTTGTCATTGTTTTCATCAATGACATATTGATTTATTCCAAGACCAGAGAGCTTCATGCAGAGCACCTCAAGGTTATTCTTCAATTGTTGAGAGAGAAGAGGTTGTTTGCTAAGTTGAAGAAATGTGAGTTCTGGTTGGAGCAGATTTCTTTCTTAGGCCATGTTGTCTTGAAGGATGGCATAGCTGTTGATCCATTGAAAATAGAGGCGATTCAGAAGTGGCCTATCCCTACTACGATATCAGAGGTAAGCAGTTTTCTTGGTTTGGCAGGTTATTATCGTCGTTTTATTTCAGATTTTTCCAAGATTGCCCTGCCGTTAACCAATCTGACGAGGAAGACTGTGAAGTTCGAGTGGTCCAATGAATTCCAAAGTGGATTCCTGGAGCTGAAAGATAAGTTGACGACTGCTCCAGTACTTGCATTGCCCAGTGGTACAGAGGATTTTGTTGTTTATACTGATGCGTCGAAGAAGGGCCTCGGTGCAGTGCTGATGCAACGTGGAAAAGTTATAGCCTATGTTTCTCGTCAATTGAAAGACTACGAGAAAAATTATCCTAGGCATGATCTGGAGCTGGCAGCTGTGGTTTTCGCTCTGAAATCTGGAGACACTATTTATATGGCGAAAAGTGTGAAATTTTCACGGACCACAAGAGTTTAATGTACTTTTTTTCTCAGAAAGAACTCAATATGCGACAGAGAAGGTGGTTAGAGCTTGTCAAAGATTATGATTTGACGATTAGTTATCACCCAGGGAAGGTGAATGTTGTTGCGGATGCATTGAGCCGTAAGTCAAGTTCTTCTTTGAGTTCTATGATTCAGAAGCCGTTGTTGTTAGACTTACAAAGAGAAGAGATAGCTTTGGTAGTCCCAGGAACCATTGCTCGCTTTTCAGCGTTGATCATTCGGGAAACATTGACGGACAGAATCCGTAGAGAGCAGGTCAATGATGTACAGTTGACAGAGATGAGATCCAGAACAGAAGAGAGAGGTAATTCAGAGTTTGGGTTGAATGGCGATGGTTTGATGACATTCAGAGGCCATATTTGCGTTCCTATTGGTGATGATATTCGGTGACGTCTTGACAGAGGCACATACCGCGCCATAGCTTTGTAATGCCCCAGAATTGTCGTAGAATTGATCAGACAAGATTAATGAAATATCCCAAGACTTGTAGAATTGATCAGATAAGATTATGGGATGTTGCTCGGAGCAAAATATAAATTTTCAGAACGTGCAAGACCGCACCCGCGCCCTTGTTTACACCGCACCCGCGGTGTAAGTCCAGTAGGGTAGGAATTTTGGGCGAAGCAAGACCGCACCCGCGGTCTTCCATACACCGCACCCGCGGTGCCAGACCGCACCCGCGGTATTGGAAGAGACGCACCCGCGGTCAATGAATTGTGCATTTTAGATAGAATTGCCGAGACTGAAGCGCACCCGCGGTGCTGCAGGGACCGCACCCGCGGTGTGACGTGCAAAGCTAAGAACTATGCCACGATTTTGAACATGCATGTAGTATATATATAAGTGGAACTCGTGTCTTTCAGAGGAGAAAGAAGCAGAAATCGAAGGTTGGAGAGAAAACTTGTCTTCGTGAGGTTCTAAATTGATTTGTGAAGAAACCGTGTAGCAGAATTTGAATCCGACGTTAGTTCTGAACTCCTCTCGACTAGAGCTACACAAGGACGTAAGTTTCATTACGTTTTGCAGTATTTTGGAAATATGATGTTGCTAGAATTGCATGTGATTCAGATATGACGTTTATACTACCGTAGACATTATAGAATTGAAGTCAGATTAAAGAACAGACTGTTTCTGTAATTGTTATGATTTTCGAAAGATATTGATTGGGATCAAACACTAGATTTGTATTATTCTTGATTGAAGAATGAATAGATGATTATTCTTGTATGTCTGGATAGATTATTCAGTAGATATGTGAAGTCAGATCAAAGAAAGAATATCGTATGTCGGTGTTTTGTATTTTAGCATCTCTGAGGATGTATTTGTTAGATATTCATATGCTGGAACAGAATAATCAGATTCAGATATGATTTAGATTATATCGGGATATTATTGATACGACTCAGATTGTATCTTGTTCAGACATTGATCAGATTGTATACTGAATTGAGTATTGATCAGCACAGATTGTGAATTGTGCTACACAGTGATACAGTGTATTTGATTTTATCATTTCAGATCGGATATGGACAGACTGGACTTCAAGACTTCGTCTTCCTCGGACGGGGACGACAAAGGTATAATTCATGTGATATTCGGGAAGAAACAACTCAATTCAGATAAACATGCAATTCAGTAATAAATCTTCTGATTTCTATCTTTTTGTCTTCTTCTGTTAGCAATTCAAACTTGTCAGTACAATTTCTGCCAACATTTCTGTAAACATTCTGTTATAACTGATCTAATCTGTTTATATCACTACTGTCTGTTCGAATATCATACATTCTCAACTATCTGAATGAAAACTGAATCCATAACTGTTCAGTTCTGACGTTATCTGTGAATTCAGATTTGAACTATCCTGTATAAACAATCAGTTAATAACATAAAATAAAGAAGAAATACCTACCTGATATTCGGCTCTGACTATCATTATCAAAATTTGTAAACAATTCTGAAACATCTGATATCATAAAATAATCAATCTGATACAACACAAAATCACATATCTGTTAATCTGACTGATGTTCTGTTCTAATTATTAGAAACAAGTTCTGAACATTCTGACCACATGTCTGACTGTTTACACAGATTCCGAACAGAAAGAACCTACACAGATCTAGTGAGTTTAAGAAAACTCATAAAATAACAAAACCAGGCAATCTGTAAATTCTGGCTATCTGACCAATCCTCATACTTCCCAGATCAACTGCTATATCTTATCTGCAAATAACATATGCTCCCGACAATATAAGATATCGCAAATACTGATGTAGAACAATAACAATACTCAACAGCTATATATCAATGAGAGAATAAATAATCAGAATAAGATAATCTGCAGATAATAAATTTCTGACATTTCTGGAATTCTTGATCTTTCTGTCTTAACTGTCTAAATCAATCGATCTTCAGATACTGCATATTCTGAATAAACACTGTATCAATAACTGCATACCGGATTCATACCTGACCCATTTCTGTATACAATGATCATAGTTCTCTGAATATTTAACCCAATCTTCAAATATTCAATATAATCAATCAAATGCTGCAATATATCAATAAATCATAGATATACCAAGCATAATTTTCAGAATACCTCTGAACATAAAATCTATCAATTTAGAAACAGAACTGAACTATCTTCTAGAGAAATACTCAATCAACTGGATTTCTCAGCTAATGTTCTTTTATCTGTCAATTATATCAATTCTGTCAATCATTCTGTACTAAGTTCATCTAGACTTCTAGACGTTCGGCGATATCACAGCTTAGGGGAAGATCACTGCCCCTATTGTAGATGCGGATACAGATCAGGCCGAAGTCTAGGAATAAGACGTACAGTCACCTCGATTGGTAGGGTAGGTGACAGACAGTGACGTCTTATTCACACCGGGATCGCTAGAGTTATAGTCGAGTCGAGTCTAGACATGATTTAGCTAGGACTGCATGTGTTTAGAGATGTGGTTTCATAGATTATGAAACCCATGGTTATTGCTTTCAGTCATGATAGCATGTTTATATGAATTGAGTTGAATTGCATGTTTATCTGAATTGAGTTGCATACTTATTTTGATTTGACTTCATAGATTATGAAATCTATTACTTTTGAATATGAACATGATAGCATGTTTTATGATTTAGATTGTTTCTATACATGCTTACCATGTTTTATACTGTGATTTATTCTCACCGGAGTTATCCGGCTGTTGTCTTGTTTTGTATGTGTGCATGACAACAGGTGGGGCTGGATCAGGGTCGAGATGACGATGAGAGAAGACGAGTTAGCGTGGTGATTCCGGACTTGTAGCAGACTGGGTTTATTACTTGAATTTAGTAATTGAACCTTAGACTTAGGTTGTACAGTATTATACTTTTCTACTGAACTGTAATTTTTATACAGAGATGTATATTGTTTAGATTCCATTACCTTCCGCAGTTACATTTTAAAAAAAGAAAAATTTTTAGACCCTGTTTATCAGAACTGATAATTAAATCCCAATAATGAGTAAGAAGATGATTAGATTATGAAATATTATATTGGTTTATACATGATCGCATGTTTTATGAATTAGTTTGTTTATATACATGCTTACCATGTGTTATACTGAGATTTATTCTCACCGGAGTTATCCGGCTGTTGTCGTGTTTTGTATGTGTGCATGACAACAGGTGGGACTGGATCAGGGTCGAGAAGATGATGAGAGAAGACGAGTTTAGCGTGGTGATTCCGGACTTACAGTAGATTGGATTTTACTACTAGAACTTTAGTAGTGAACCTTAGATTAGAATGTTGTACATTATTGTATTTTAATACTGAATTTGTATTTTTATATACAGACATGTATAGTATTTAGATTCCATTACCTTCCGCAGTTATAATTTAAAAAGAAAAATTTTAGACCCTGTTTATCAGAACTGATAATTAAATCCCAAAGATGATTAATAAGAAAGATCAGCGTCCGGGTCCCCACATACTTGATACATCCAGGTGGTACCAAGATATATCAGGATCTTCGTAGACTCTATTGGTGGCCAGGTATGAAGAAGGATATTGCCATATTTATTTCTCAGTGCCTAACTTGTCAGCAGGTGAAAATCGAACACCAGAGAACTGCTGGGACATTGCAGCCATTGCGGATTCCTCAATGGAAATGGGAGCATATTACAATGGACTTCGTGGTTGGTCTTCCTAGAACGCAGAAATTTTATAACTCTATTTGGGTTATTGTTGATCGGTTGACCAAGTCAGCGCATTTTCTCCAAGTCAAGACGACATATTCCATGAACCAATATGCTGAAGAGTACATAGCGGAGATTGTTAGACTTCATGGTGTTCCTGTGTCTATTGTGTCTGATCGTGACCCTAGATTTACTTCGAAGTTTTGGAAGAGTTTGCACAGAGCCTTGGGTACACGGTTAGCATTCAGTATAGCATATCATCCCCAGAGAGACGGTCAATCAGAGAGAGTTATTCAGATATTGGAGGATATGCTCAGAGCTTGTACTATCGACTATCCTGGTAGTTGAGATTCCAAATTGCCTCTTGTTGAGTTCACGTACAATAACAGTTACCAAGCGACGATTAGCATGGCACCGTATGAAGCACTTTATGACAGGAAGTGTAGATCTCCCTTATATTGGGATGAAATTGGTGAGAGGAAGATGTTAGGTCCAGAGTTGGTCCAACAGACAGCTCATGTTGTTGATGTTATCCAAGAGAGAATGAAGACAACACAGTCAAGACAGAAGAGTTATGCTGATGTACGACGTAGACCGTTGAAGTTTGAGGTTGGCGACCATGTGTTCTTGAAGCTTGCACCTCTTAAGGGTGTGATGCGGTTTGGTAAAAAGGGAAAGTTGAGTTCGAGATTTATTAGCCCATTTGAGATCTTGGATAGAGTATTTGATCGAGCTTACAGGTTAGACCTACCTGCCTGATCTTGACAGAGTTCATAATGTTTTTCATGTCTCCATGCTCAGGAAATCTATTGCGAATCCTTCCCATGTTCTTCGTCACGAGCCATTGGATTTGACGCCAAATTTAACGTACCAAGAGATTTCAGTCCAGATTCATGATCGCAAAGTTAAAGTGTTGAGAAACAAAGAGATCGGCATTGTTAAAGTCCTTTGGAGGAATCATTTGATTGAAGAAGCCACGTGGGAACCAGAGGATGAGATGAAAGAGAAGTATCCCGAGTTGTTTGCGCAGTGACGTCAATTTCGAGGACGAAATTCCTCTAAGGAGGAGAGATTGTAATATCCAAGCTTGGTGAACGGTACGGTTTAAGATTTCTATTGTTTACGGACTATTTGGTTAAGTTTAAATATAGTTTTCATGTTAAGGATTGTGATTTATGGTTTATAGTATTGTTGGTTATACTTGATATGCGGTTTTATTGTAGCGTCGTTGTGGTTAATTTATGGTAATTTGAATGTTGAGCCAATTGGTAGGAGGTCAATTGGGGTGGTTAGATAAGAGATAGAGGTTCAACTTTCTTGTTGAGAGAGTTGCCGAATTATGAGGAGAAGCGACGTTGCGATTCGATTTTAGATGCAAAGTTTATTGTTGGCTTCAGGTGACAGCGCACCCGCGCTGGAGAAGACTCCGCACCCGCGGTGTTTGGGCAGAGGCGACACCGCACCCGCGGTCCAAGAGGCAATGCACTCGCGGTCGTTCCTTACGGATTTTTGGATGTTGTCCAGTACACTCAGCGCACCCACGGTGATGAAGATAGCGCACCATTTGGGTTCAAGGAGCTAAGGTAAGCTTGTGGTTTTGGTTATTTCTTGGTTTATGGTGTGGGGGAAATATGGAATGTTTAGTTGTGTTTGTTTTATGGGTTTGTGATTATTGAGTTGTTTATGGTGCAATTCATGGTTTATTGTTGTAGGTTTTCTGCCAAGAGATTATATTCAAGGTTTCCAAGTGTAGTAAGTGGAATTCATTTCCTTGTGCTCACATGAAAGTATATGTATTGTATTTCAATGGTTTTAACATGTTATTCCCTTCAATTTGATTCATATTATGTATAAATACACTTTGTTGTATATTAGAGGCAATTGTATGTCTCAATTGTGAAAAAGGGAATACAAAAGAAAAAGATATGCAAAGTGTTTGATTTAATGCCCAAAAGAGAGTTCAAATAATTTATTGGATTGATAGATATATAGTCAGAGATTGCATGCAATTAGTTGATCAACGATCATAGGCTTATATCCCAACAGAGTATCGATTTATATCGATGTGATATAGGTACAGAGACAGAGATACTATTTAGATATCAATCCAACAAAGAAAAGGGAAATACCATCGTTATTGTAATGTTATACTATGTTATTCATGTTTCAAGAGTTAGATGGTATTTAATGATTTCAAAGCCATGTTTTACAGAGTATGATATGTAAAGATTGTTACGTAAGAGTCCCACTTGCTGAGTTTTATACTCATTTCATTTATTTCATGTGATGCAGATAAGAGTGGCGAGCCGGGACGTTGATTGGAGCCGGGGTCATATGCATACCAAAGATGGAGGAAGAAGATATATTGATAGTATTTTGACATGATCAAAAATGATATTTTGTATTTTGTTGCAATACTTTATTGATCATGTATATACTTTTGATTGTAAATGTTTTATGTCAAGAAATTTTCAAGAAATTTTAAATCTTCCTCCCTTCAAGTAAAATTTTTTAATTTCTGTTGTGTTATTTTATAAAACTGGTAAGAGGTGTTACAATAGTTCTTCATATTCAGAAACTTTGACAGCAAGTTCAAAGAAATCCCTGAACTCCATACCTTGGAACTTCTTCTTTAATTCGAAATCTAGCCCCTTTTGGGCCATCTTCACGAACTCGGTCTCTGCTAGGCACACCTTGCTCCTATTCTTCATCTTTTTGAACATGTCGATAAAAGACTCTATAGATTATCCTTTCTTTTGGGTGACTCTGGATAAATCGGCAATGCACACTTTTGGCTCTGTTCTATAGAATTGAATGTCAAATTGTCTTTCCATCTCTTGCCAAATCATCACTGAATTTCTGGGGAGTGAGGCATACCAAGCAAATGCAGTCCCAATGAGGGAATTGGGGAATATGCGCTACTTTAGATTGTTGAAGTTCTCCAAGTTAGATATTTCCATGCACTGGATGGTGAATCTGGTTATATATGTTCCATGCTTGATTGGCCGTCTTCCCCACAGAATAGGCTGAAATCATGAAGTTTATATTCCCTTGGATATGGGTTATTCACGTCTATGTTTATGGATAGGGTTTGTGGAATTCTGGGCGGCCTATCTTCCTCAAGGCCGGCCCATATAGCTCTTGAACAGCCTCTCTCCCCATTTATGGATCAACCACGTGAATGTTCCGAGTTGGGAGTGAGTGATGGTATTGATTTGCTCCCCGAGCTTGAAACTATTCATTTAAACCAATATTACCTCCTGGGAAGCCCCCATCCACTCCTTGATAATCCATGTGCGATATGTCATCATAAGCTCCTGGTTGGTATAGAGTATTTGTCACGTTGTACACTTGAGTAACTGGTTGTTTCGAGCTCCCCACTCCATGAGCACGTGGATATGGCTGGGATATTCCTCCTAAGGTTTCTTCTCTCTTGTGAGGTGGTGTATACCTTCTTTCTGGATGATTTGGGATATTAAACTCTAGGCGGCGTGGATCACCGGCCCTTGAGTTTTCTACTCCCTGATCAGATTCATGAACTTGGTTGCTTCCCTTATCAGCCTCTTTAACAGTGGTATTTTTCTCTCCTTGAAAAGACTGACTCGGTTTACACAAAATGGTCTTCAAACATTCATCCATTGCCTTAGACAAAGCCAGTGAGATCTCCTCAATCTTTATAACACTCAATTCTTCCATCACCCTGTTCAAGACTTGATCGTACGTAGTAGGAATCTGCAGCTCTACTTCTTCAACATGTGGTTCAATAGTAGGTTGCTCTGGCTATGGAACCTGAGTTCCCTCTTGATTAGCCAGAGATTTCCCGCTCTCGTGACGGACGTTTTCTTTTCTTCTTGGCGGCATAGTGTAGTCCCACCGAGCGTGTCAAAAATATGTTTGCACAATATTTGATATGTGGGCATGCCAGGTGCGAGGTTGCACCTACTTGTGTGAAAATGATAAAATCTAACTTCTAAATATTCAAGCGACGTGAATTCTAAATTCGACCGTCACTTATAGTCTCTTAAAAAAATGCAATGCCAAAGTAAAGAAAACTATTGTGAATCGATGCAAATAAACCCTTGACATGATTTTGAATTTACAAAACTGTAGGAATTCATCAAAGACATGAAAAATATAATAACTTGTTGCTGAAATCTAAAATGAGAAGACGTGAGATTCTAGAATTATACTGGAAAGCTTGAAAAACTAGTGCTTGAAGATTAAATTTTTAGCAGAGAGCTTTTGCAGATTTTGTGCGTTTGAGTTGTGTGTAAAGCCCTTCTGTGCTTGTCGTTCCCTTCTTTTCTTCACTGTGAAAGGTGGTTTCTTCCACTCTCCCATGATCTCCTCCTATACGCTCCACGATCTTTTCTGTCTTTCCACGATCTCCCTCTTTTCTCACGATCTTTTCCATCTTTAGCGCTTTGTGACCGGTTGGAATCGATAGGAATTAGCTCGCTATATTTGACAGATCTATAATTTAATTGGGCTTCATAATTTAATGTGGGCTTCATAATTTAATTATTTTAGCCCAAACACATTGTTATTCATCTCGTTATCCATGGTCAAATTGTCCCACATATGTTAATCATCTAAGGGGTGAGGCCAGAACACATTTTTATACCCACTGATGAGGGCCAGACATAATTTACAATATTTGTTCCATATCCAACTCGAATCATAATAGTGTATTACATAATCAAATTCATCAAACAGAACTTATCATGGCATGAATTGATTATGGTGTGCATGATTATATGTTTAAAATAGGTTTTCCTGTTATAATGCATAAAACTATGTTTTTAAAGGTTATTCGAGACGCGATCAAGGAACGAAGACAGATGACTAAAAAAGAGAAAATATTTTTATTAAATTATTATTTTTAATTATTTAGAATATGGTATATTTTAATATGTATTTTCTAAAATGAGAAGTTTTGATTTGTTTTTATACGACGAGTAGTATTTTAAACCGACAATTGATTTTTGATAAAAATAAAGACTTTTTGAAAACTCGGCTAATATTTTCAAAAACTTTCCTTAACAAAATATATTGAATATCAACATATTAGCTTAATGGGCCTATTATACTAGGCAAATGGGACTAAGCTTGCACCATGTGTTTTAATTAAAATAAAAGTCATAAAACCCTAACCACAGACCCCATAACCACACGCCCCTCACACTAAAGAAATTATAGGAATCCTCATCAGCCATGACATACGCACACCATTACGTCCAAGGGAAAACACGTGAGTTTTGGTGAATTAAATTCAGCAAGGGTCTCCTCTCCACCGACATTCCTCACTTCGCAAGTAATTTTCGTGCATAATAATGGAAAGGCACGCCTTAATATCCTTTTCTCATCCTTCACACCATAGTATATGATTGATACATGCTTGCATGCAAAAATATGATAAACATGGTATTTTTTAGTTTTTATGTCTATACATGCATAAAACGTATGTTTTTGTGATCCAAAACTTATGTTAACATTGCACAAATGGGATGCCATGGTAGGAGCATCACAAGGGACGTTTCTCAGTAGGTTTAAGGGTCACAAAATGTGGGGACCCGGACGCTAATCATCTTCTTAATCATCGTTGGGATTTAATTATCAATTCTGATAAACAGGGTCTAAAATTTTTTTCTTTTTAAAATGTAAATGCGGAAGGTAATGGAATCTAAATAATATACATCTCTGTATAACAACTACAATTCAGTAGAAAAGTACAATGTTGTACAACCTAAGTCTAAGGTTTAGTTACTAAGTTCAAGTGATAAAACAAGTCTACAATAAGTCCGGAATCACCACGCTAACTCGTCTTCTCTTATCTTCTTCTTGACCCTGATCCAGCCCCACCTGTTGTCATGCACACATACAAAACAAGACAACAGCCGGATAACTCCGGTGAGAATAAATCCCAGTATAAAACATGGTAAACATGCATATACATAAAGTAAATTATGAAATATTCTATCATGAATATAATTCAAATCAATAGATTTCATAATCTATTAAATTTAATCAAGATAAGCATGCAACTCGAATCAGATAAACATGCTACTCAAATCAAACCATAAAAACATGCTATCATGACTGAAAGCAATAACAATGGGTTTCATAGTCTATGAAACCACATCCATAAACGCATGCACTTCTAGTCAAATCATGTCTAGACTCGACTCAACTATAACTCTAGGGATCCCGGTGTGAATAAGACGTCAATGGCTGTCACATACCCTCCCACTCGGGGTGACTGTACGTCTTATTCCTAGACTTCGGTCAGAGCTGTATCGACGGCTGCAATAGGAGTCAGAGCTGCTCCTAAGCTGGGATACACCGAACATCTAGATATTTGACAATAGCTGTCAATGAATCTCCTATCTTAAATGCAATGCATAACAATCTGTAAACAAGCATGCATATCAGCATATAAACAAAGCATATTCATATCAGAATATAACAATAATCTAGTATGTGATTTTACTGGGAAACTCAAATAGGATCTTATTTGGGTTGTGTCTTCCCGAATATCACATGAATTATACCTTTGTCTTCCTGGTCTGACGAAGACGGTGATCTGTATTCAACTCTGTCCATATCAATCTGAAATGACAATATCGAATACGCTGTGTCAGTGAATAACTCAATACCCAACATGTTCTGATCAATACTCAAATCAGTATACAATCTGATCTATATCTGAACAAGATACAATCTAATTCATGTCATTGACATTACAATACAATCTGAATAATTACAGAGTCTGATCAATCTCAATCAATACTGAATCTGAT
Organism: Primulina eburnea; assembly: GCF_022965805.1. Classification (NCBI taxonomy): domain Eukaryota; kingdom Viridiplantae; phylum Streptophyta; class Magnoliopsida; order Lamiales; family Gesneriaceae; genus Primulina; species Primulina eburnea. Next base: position 25,736 of record NW_027331071.1, read on the forward strand.
CAATTTAAATCAACTGATGTTTCGACGGCATAGCAATATATTCTGAATACCCCGTCAATCTGAACATCACAGATATAATACTGGAACTCATAATCTGTGTCAATACAATTCATAATCTGAATACTAACACAATTCTGATATAGAATCTCAGTCAATATCTTTCGAAAATCATAACAATTATAGAAACAGTCTGTTCTTTAATCTGACTTCAATTCTACAATGTCTACGGTAATATAAACGCCATATCTGAATCACATGCAATTCTAGCAACATCATATATCCAAGACTTCTCAAAACGTAACAAAACTTACGTCCTTTTGTAGCTCGTAGCTAAAGGAACTCAGAACTGCAGTCGGATTCAAATTCTGCTAAACGGTTTTTGCACAATCAAAATCTAAAGGCGTAAAAACTTTAGGGAGGATTTCTCGTGCCTTGTTGCTGAGTTTTATTGAAGAATAACGTGTCAAGCCCTTATATATATACTGCATGCAACTCTGAAACGTGGCCTTATTATTCAAGCTACATGCAGGACCGCGGGTGCGGTCGTGCAATGCCTATCCTGGCATTTGTCGAAAGTTCAGACCGCGGGTCGGCACCGCGGGTGCGCTCTGGCTAGCACCGCGGGTGCGCTCTGCCATCTTTAAAAACACCAACTTACTGTCCATGCACCGCGGGTGCGGTCATGTCTGGCACCGCGGGTGCGGTGATGCTTCGACCTTTCTGGCAAAAATCCACAATTGCATGACCGCGGGTGCACTCCTGTTCTAGGCGCGGGTGCGGTCTTGCAAACCCTATTTTCTCATGTCTTTTCTTCCCTCTTTGCATTTCATGCGTTTTCATATCTTCCGAATCTCTCGTTAATGAAGATTAATAATCTTGGTTATCAATTCTGTAATTCTTGGGCCTTACATTTCTCCCCCTCTTAGGTCTGAGTTCGTCCCCGAACTCACAAACAATCACATCAAAGATAACAGAGGAAATGCATAACTGAGTTTAAACCAAAACTCAAATATCTGATTCTGGTTTGGAATAAAAATTCTCTAAGTATAATGTCATAATACTTCTCTAGTCCTTCTGACAGAATCAATCTTGCCATGTTGGTTATACAACATCCGTATAAACCAATCACAGTTCATAACAAACCAATACCAGTAGTTGTTACCTAGTCTGTTTATCCCAATCAAGGACATATGCAATCTTTAGCTTCAAATACCAATCGTCACCATCCGACATTGGTTTCTTAAATCTGTCCATTCTGAACTATTTTAATAGCTATTGTCATACAGTAATTCATACAGTGACAATAAGTCATAACATCTAATGCTAACATCCAGCACTAATGCTGTACCAAAATCTTCTAATATCTGGCTAATAAAGGGCCCAAAACTCATTTTTCACTAAAAACATTTTGGCCCATTTAAAATTCACAAATATGTTGACCATCTAATGGCCCAACAACATCAAGGCCCATGACACTTTGATTATCCAAAACACTTTTGGAAACCCTAGTCGTCATCGCCGTCGCCGGAGGTCCGTCGCCGGATTCCGGCAACACCCAAAATTTTTTTTTTTATTTTAAAAAACAGTAACTTTCGGGCAGCCCCTCGGGCAGCCCGAAAAAAATATATATATTTTTTTTAAATTTTCGGCCTTGTGTATTTTTGTTGCAAAAAATATCTCAAGCGGTTAGAAAACGATCTCAATATAATATCATGTATTATGCTACACAAAATGGTAACCATAGCTCTTGATACCACTTGAAAAGTAACGATTTAGGGAGACCGAAATGCACAACGGAAGCATAATTTTCTTTAAAATTTTCGGCCCCTCTTATTTTGTGTAGCAAAAATACAACAAACACCAAAAACCATGCATAGGGTGTTTAAAGAAGATATTACCTATCAATCTCAAGAGATTGATGAATGGCACCAACTTTGTTGTAAACAACAAAGCTCTTCAAAGGAAGACAAGTCTAAAAGCTACCTCCTTTCCTTCAAAATCAAGCCCACCACTTGCAAGCTAAATCCCTTCTTGTTTTGCACTAGAAAAGCAAGAAGATTTTTCAAAGAAAAGAAGTTTGTATCTTCAACAACTTGAAGAACAAAAGAGAGAAAAAACTTGAGAGTGAAAAAAATGGGATTTTCGGCCAAAGGGGAGAATGGAGTGGGGGGGAGACTAGCCTTGGTTGTTGAAAAAGTAGAATCACCTTTTTGCATGCCATGCTTTGAAAACACAAAAAGTAGTCTCCCAACCCTTCACCTCCCATGCATGCATATTATATGGTTTTTAATCAAATTAAAAACCTTGGACTAAATTTAATTATCTCAAACATATTTGAGACTAATTAAACATTACTTGAATTTACCCAAGTCCCACTAGTTAAATAATTATTTTAATTGAGCTCTACAAGACTCAATATTATTTAATTAATTCAACACTTGAATTAATTTAATTATTTGGACTCTACTAGGCCCACTAGTGTTTAATTAATTAAACACTTGAATTAATTTAATTTAGTCCATAATAATGTTTATGAAAATCACAATTTTCAAATACATTATTCACTTGGCCATATTTTAATTTTAGGAACACTTCCATAAATTAAAATTTATATTTCTCTCATAGAAGTCATACTTCTATTTTTCCATACGCCTATAAACTCATTTATAAGCCGTTCAACTCATTGAACTATTTTACTTCTCATCGGGATTTAGAAAGCTAGTACTTGTGTGGCCCTCAATGGTTCATTGATACAACTAGCCGTGGGTTCACATCTCCATGTGATTCGGACTAAACATGTCCTTATTCGAGCATACCCCAATTGCTCCATTCTTACTTATCAACTCCTTGATAATAAGAACGTCAGAACTCAAGTCTGATAGTACCCAACCAATCACGTTAAACGCCTAGCAGCATCGCTTACGTGATTCCCTAGGTATCACATGATAGTGCCTGTAAGAACCATTCAATTATGGTTAGCGTACAGTACGGCCCCTTCAACTCATATATCTCGACCGATTCGACAACTATTGGTTTATCGAGAGTTGTCAATGAATCGATACTATGTGTCATGTCGTAGTTGCATCGATGGTGTAATCTATGAAACCCCTTTCATAATTACAACCATACTCTGATCAGAGATTTCAAACTACACGCACATGAAAACACATAGGATATCCATACCCGTAGGTAAGCGGTGAATCCCCGACTACAATGCATCGACTCCTATATGTTTCGCCGTAACACCCAACCTTGCCACCTGATGACCCCATAAGAGTCGGTAAACAAGTCAAAGTGAAACGCTAGCACATAGAGTCTCAATGTTGTCCCGGGTCATAAGGACTAATGGTGTACAACCATAAACTAGGACTTTTCCACTCGATAAGTGAGAACCACTTGGAAAATCCTTTATAGAGAGTTGTTCAGTGCACTATACCAGGAGCACCTATCTGCATGCTCGGACATCATAATGTCCCTTACCAATGAAACATGGTACTCACATCGCAGATACTTGTCTCTAACTCGAGCGGCCTATTTCCTTCTTAGTGGCGGCTGAATCGACTAGGAACCGTTTAGAATATAAAGTATTCCAAATATGAGTTTCATGATACTCATCATATGAGCATCTCATATTCTTTCTACTATTTGTATATTCAAGGACTTTATCTATGTAACTAGCATGGGTATACAGATAAAGATGTGCCAATATAATAAATTCAAATATTATTAAAATAAAGATCGTTTATACATAGAGTTTCATCGTGAACACTCGGCCAACACTTGGCTCGACGTGCACCTACTCTAACAATTGTGATGTCCGAACATGCAGATAGGTGCTCTTTGTAGAGTGCACTGAACAACCCTCCATAAAGGACTTTCCAAGTGGTTCTCACTTATTGAGTGGAAACGTCCTAGTTTATGGTTGTACACCATTAGTCCTTATGACCCGGGGTAACATTGAGACTCTATGTGCTAGAATTATACTTTGAATTGTTTACCGACTCTCATGGGGTCATCAGGTGGCAAGGTTGGGTGTTCTGTCGAAACATATTGGAGTCGATGCATTGTAGTCGGGGATTCACCGCTTACCTTCGGGTATGGATATCCTATGTGTTATCATGTGTATGTAGGTTGAAATCTCTGATCAGAGTATGGTGGTAATTATGAAAGGGGTTTCATAGATTACACCATCGATGCAACTACGACATGACACATAGTATCGATTCATTGACAACTCTCGATAAACCAATGGTTGTCGAATCGATCGGGATATATGAGTTGAAGGGACCGTACTGTACGCAAACCATAATTGAATGGTTCTTGCAGGCACTATCATTTGATACCTAGGGAATCATGTAAGCGATGCTGCTAGGCGTTTAACATGATTGGTTGGGTACTATCAGACTTGAGTTCTGACGTTCTTGCTATCAAGGAGTTGATAAGTAAGAATGGAGCAATTGGGGTATGCTCATATAAGGACATGTTTAGTCCGAATCACATAGAGATGTGAACCCACGGCTAGTTGTATCAGTGAACCATTGAGGGCCACACAAGTACAAGATTTCTAGATCCCGTTGAGAAGTAAAAATAGTTCAATGTGTTGAACGGCTTATAAAGGAGTTTATAAGCGTAAGGAAAATTAGAAGTATGACTTCTATAAAGGAGAAAATAGTTCAATGTGTTGAACGGCTTATAAATGAGTTTATAAGCGTAAAGAAAAATAGAAGTGTGACTTCTATGAGAGAAATGTAAATTTTAATTTATGGAAGTTTTCCTAAATTAAAAGTTGGCCAATTGAATAATGTATTCGAAAATTGTGATTTTCATAAACATTATTATGGACTAAATTATATTAATTTAAGTGTTGAATTAATTAAACACTAGTGGACCTAGTAGAGTCCAAATATTTAAATTAATTCAAGTGTTGAATTAATTAAATTATATTGAGTCTTGTAGAGCTCAATTTAAATTAATTATTTAACTAGTGGGACTTGGGTAAATTGAAGTAATGTTTAATTAGTCTCAAATATGTTTGAGATAATTAAATTTAGTCCATGGTTTTTAATTTGTTAAAAACCATATAATATATGCATGCATGGGAGGTGAAGGGTTGGGAGACAACTTTTGCAACAACCAAGGCTTGGCATGCAAAAGTTGGTCTCTACTTTTTCCACTACCAAGACAAGTCTTCCCACTTCACTCTCACAATGAAATGGCCGAAATCTTGCATCTTCTCACCTTCAAAATTTTTCTCTCCTTTTGTTCTTCAAGTTGTTGAGGAATTCATCTCTTCTCTTTGAAAAATCTTCTTGTTTTTCTAGTGCAAAATAAGAAGGTTTCTAGCTAGTTGGTGGTGGGCCTAATTTTGGAGAAAAGAGGAGGCTTGTAGATTTCTTCATGCCATTCAAGAGCTTTGTTGTTTAACAACAAAGTTGGAGCCATCATCAACCTCAAGAGGTTGATAGGTAAAACTATTTCTAACACCCTATGTATGACTTGGATGGTGTTTAAATGTATTTGTTCCACAAAATGATGGTGGCCGAAATTTTAGCATGAAAAATAAAAATTTTTGACTTCTGTTGCGCTTCCGGTCACCGTAACCGATCACCTTTCATAAATAACAAGTAAATATAGTAAAATTTCATGCAACGTAAAATATCATGAGACTTGCATAACGTGTAAATATCATGTTGTGAGTAATTATAATACATGCATAACTGAAATGAAAGTCATAAATAAAATGTTTGCTCGATAGATACCTGTAATAAAATGGCATATCATAATTTTCTGTTGAGATTATGCTCTAAGCTAGTGGCCCATGAACTGAACTGAACTGAATCGCCTGATCAGACTAATACCACAGTATACTGGGCGGTAGAGATCATCACAGCCCTTGGTCTGGATATCCGTACCAATAAATGAACTGAACTGAACCGGTAAGTGACCACCGGGTGAAGTAATAATCCCATGATAAGATGCTATCCCATGAAATCAAGCGGCCACAAGCAATATCGCATATATCTCAAAATAAACTTTTATATTCTTGCACGTAATATAAATAAATAACATAATTAAATATCCTGTATTATTTTACCAAATGGGTTGGGTCGTTCCCAGGCTCGCTGCGACCTAAATCTAACATGAGAAATATGAAATGAACTAACTTGACCACAACTTGTAATTCAACCCAATAACGAGACAATTACGCCCAACGACTGGGTATTTAATCATGACTCCGTGCCAACCCGAACCAACACCGAACCATCATTTATTCATGATTAAAATACGCATAAAATGAAGAAATAATGCTCCTAAATCAGTATAAAATCATTAATCAGACTCGTGACTCCACGTCTCAGACAAGACTCAATCCTAGTCTAGGGATCCCGGTTTCCTGACGTTGGTATTCCATATCGAACATCAGTAATAGAAGAAGCTCCAATTCTATCCACTTCGATATAACCAAACATCCGGTGTCTTGACCAATCCATCGCAGACTTTAGCACTATTGCTAATTCACTATCTTGTGACAATGTGCAATGTGTCGGTGACGATTCCATCACTATCGGCACTTAGGTCACAAGATCACTCGTCTAATACTCGTCTAATACATGCTTTCTATAAATCAATAGAACAAGCATATAAATTCAAATTAATGCACATAATAACAATAAGTATGTGATTTAGGGAAACTCAAGTATATCCAACTCGAGTCGTTCTCCCGGTACCACATTGACTTATACATTTCTTTTATTGTAGTTCTGATGCCGTTGCTCTCTGGAATTCAAAGTCTGTCAACACTCAATCTGGCAATGACAATATCAATAATACCAAATCAATATACTGCTCAAATCAATACCAATCTGATCAATCTTGAATTAATTCAAAACCAACGGTATAACGGAACAATCCCGATATCCCGGTCAATACAACATCAGCAGATAATAATTACAATCTATAACTAATATCCAATCCAATCTGTTATCAATCCATATTTCAAATCTGTCCGATATCAATCGATATATTCTGACAAATCATAAAAATTCCATACTCAATCGGTTTCTCAATCTGACTTCGATTCTACGATGTCTAACATGTCAAGAACATCATATATGAAACATATCCGATTCTCGCAATATCATAATTTCAAGACATATCAAAATTAAGAAAACTTATGTGGGGCCCTTAGCTCCTAATCGTTATTACAATACAATCAGATTAGGGTTAAGTAATTACAGCGGAAAACGAGTTTAAAATTTCTTTACAACGAGCCCAAAACATCTCTTCTAGATTTTGAATTCTAAAAGTAGTATTTCATCTCACGTCATAATCATGCCCACACGTAATCACAACCAATCACATACAAACATCTCATATCCTCGGGACATGCCCCGGTATATAGATACATATACATATATACTGGGAAGAAGACATAAACATAAACCTCAGCCCAAGCTGTGGCTCCCACCAGAAGTACCCTCTCCGGTCTCGTGATATCCTGTAGCACTTGCCATTGTCCACACACAAAGACAACAACAGCCCCCCTTGGGGGTGAGCAAAGCTCCGTATGGAACAACCAATCATATATACCACAGTTATCTAAACAATGATATATGGTATGCAATGCATGTATGTCGTGGAGGTATCGGGTCAAATGCCCATCCACTGAGCACATGTCAGAATCAATCGAATCGCTATCAAATCAATGCTCGAGCTAGCACACCGGCCAATATGAAAATACACGTATGATAGCGTCGGCAAAGCGCCATCAAATCCCACATCTCATATCCAATCATATGGGGCCACAAATGTCTATGTTTTACGGGTCATATAATACCAACATAGCAATTGTGTTCACAAACCCCGGAATCCAATCCAATCATATCAAGGTATCCAAGGATCATAGCTCAACGTGCATGTCATGTATCGATGTATGCATAAAATGATGTGTGTTAATAAAACGTTCATTTCATACATCGATATTCACATCTCAATGTCATGTATTGTCACACCCTTACTCTATACTTAGCATGATTACCATAATCAAAATAAGGTTTGAATGATATAACTATAGTATGAAGCAAATCAAACAAGAGGCATCACTTTGATGGTTTATAAAAATTTTGGCATGATGTCCCTATATTTTGTATACACCAAAACTCAAGCAATACTATTCATATATACATAAAAACATATTTCATATACAAACGTACATTGTACCATCACATATATCATAGAACTTGTTTCAAACCCTGACATTAGTTTCATTATAATACATATGCGGAAGCTATACAATAAGAAGCCCGGTTCTTGTCGAGGTGAGACACGTCACAACCATCCCTTGGTGAACCGGCATCCTATGCATCTTCACTACCTGATCCTGTAATACATGAGCTACGTGAGTTTATAAAACTCAATAAGTTGGCACTTATATGTATCAATATGCATCGAAGGAACATATATATCAAGTCGTGACAACAATGAAACTTTAAACCATGTCATATCATAGCATATATTCATGTTCATGTTTGTACTTGAGCCTCATTAGTTGACCTGTACTACCGTGCTTGCTTTATTATATAGCTACTACTGTGTTGGACGTCAGGGAGCAACCTTTGGCAACCCCACGCCCCATGAACATATATTGGCCAATAGCTTTGGTGGACTTAAAACCACCCATGATGTCAACAAGCTCTATATCATGTAAAATCAATCATTTTTCCTTTCAATGTTCTTGTTCTTGGTCATGACATAGCACCCAACATCAATATTCATGAGTTCCTTACATATTTAATACATAACAATGGCATATGGTGCTATGTTTCATCAATAAACATACTAACAATGTACATATATCAATAAACAATGCAAAGCATTTGAAATCCATAATATTACTCATGTATTACTTCAAGAACATGCCAACTTACAGTCCAAGTGTACGAATACTGGTTTGAGACGATGTTCTCGCTCCTATACTGTCAAATACATCAATAATTTAATTACTATGTCTATACTAGTGAAAGTTACACCTCTACACAAAGAACAACTAAAAGTGAAGAAAACTTACAACCTTAGGAAGTTCTTGTGATGGAGAACTTAATTCTAACTTCAAAATGATGAAAGGAATGAAGAAGAGAGCTTTTGGGAGAAAGTTTTCTAGGTTTGCTTCGTGTTTTTGCTGAGGAAGAAGATAGGAATGGTAAAAGTGCTTAGAAAAGTCAAAACTTATCCTTTTATACAGCAGGTTCGCTAGGGCGGACGCTTTTTACCGCTAGGGCGAGTAAATCTCGGTCCTACACATTTTATTTCTGCACAGGTTCGCTAGGGCGGACACTTTTGACCGCTAGGGCGAGAAAGTTTCGGCCCTATACATTTTATTCCTTCACAGGCTCGCTAGGGCGGACATTTTGGACCGCTAGGGCGAGCCAGTTTCGGCTCTGCACACTGATTCATCAAAAATTGCTCCGGAAATGGTTCTTCCGCTCATAATCTGAAAAAATGGTAAACTACAAAGTTGTAGCCCTAAGTCTTGGCTTGAATCTCCCACTAGTTTCAGGTCATTTGGAGGTCTGAGTAAAAAGTTATGCCCATTCTCCTAATATGTGTCAGTGAAGGAATGACGGTATACACGACACACTTCGGGGCACTTTTGGCTTGTCTTCCACAATGATTTGGACAAAACTCAAAACGTCAAAGTTGTAGCATTATATCTTAGCTTTCTAATGGTTAAGGCCTCACACAATTTGGATCAATATTCAAATCATTATGCTAAAACCCGTACGAACTGCCATATCTACATCTCATTTCCTACAACTTCTATTACACTATTTCTATGTACACCTCTTACTATCACTATTTTAACACATATTCATTCTCAATGCACCATGAACAATATAAGAGTCATGTTCAATCTCAATATTGATACTTCATTCATCACGTGAAATCTAATGAGGTAATTAACTACAAACTAAACGACATAAACACGTTATAATCATTTGTACGAGTAACCGGGCATTACAATTCTCCCCTCCTTCAAAGAATTTCGTCCTCGAAATTTGACGTACCATATAGTTCGGGATATCTCTGTTGAATCTCGTCTTCTCGTTCCCAAGTTGCTTCTTCTATTGCATGATTTCGCCATAACAGTTTCACCAAGGGTATTTCCTTGCCTCGTAACACTTTTGATTTCCTATCGAGGATTTGGACCGGCCGTTCTTCATACGAGAGATTCGATGCAAGCTCCAATGGTTCGTAATGAAGAACGTGAGAAGGATTGGCCAAATACTTTCGTAGCAAGGAAACGTGAAAAACATTGTGAACATTTGACAAGTTCGGAGGTAAAGCAACTCGGTAGGCTCTGTCTCCTATTCTTTCCAAGATTTCAAATGGACCGATAAATCTTGGACTCAATTTTCCCTTCTTACCAAAACGCAAAATGCCCTTCAATGGTGATATCTTTACAAATACATGGTCACCAACCTGAAATTCCAATCGACGACGTCGCACATCAGCATAGCTTTTCTGTCGACTCTGTGCAGTGTGCATTCTTTCTCTGATCTTGGTTACCAATTCAGCTGTCTGTTGTACCAATTCAGGGCCTAATAATTTCCTTTCTCCTATTTCATCCCAATGTACTGGAGATCGACATTTTCTACCATATAATGCAGTATATGGTGCCATTCCAATGCTTGACTGATAGCTATTATTATATGTAAACTCAGCCAACGGTAGTTTACTGTCCCAACTGCCTGGGAAGTCAATAGTACAGGCCCTCAACATATCTTCTAAGATCTGATTCACTCGTTCTGATTGTCCATCAGTTTGAGGGTGGAATGCTGTGCTGAATGACAATCGAGTTCCCATAGCATGATGCAAACTCTTCCAAAATGCTGATGTAAATTTTGGATCTCTATCAGATACAATGGACACTGGTATGCCATGAAGCCTCACTATCTCCTTGATGTATTCTTCAGCATATTGATTCATCGTGTATGTGGTCTTCACCGGAAGAAAGTGAGCTGATTTTGTAAGTCGATCGACAATAACCCATATAGCATTGAATCCTCTTTGTGTTCTTGGCAGACCAAGGATGAAATCCATTGTGATATGTTCCCATTTCCACTCAGGAATGGGTAGCGGTTTCAGAAGTCCTGCTGGTCTTTGATGTTCAGCCTTGACCTGTTGACAAGTTAGACATTGTGCAACAAATTGAGCAATGTCCTTTTTCATACCTGGCCACCAAAATAATGGTTTCAAATCCTTGTACATTTTCGTGCCTCCTGGATGGATCGAATATGGAGTAGCATGAGTATCAATAAGAATATCAGTTCTGATTGTTCCTTGCTTTGGCACACACAATCTATTACGATATGTCCAAATTCCTTTCTCATTCAATTCAAAGTTCGAATGTCCTTTTGCTTCATCTCGCTGCCTCAATTGTTGTAATTCACTGTCTATACTTTGTTCGGCCTTGATTCTATCTGCAAGTGTTGGTCGAACCATGAGAGATGATAACTGAATTGCAGCTCCCTTTGGAATAACATCAAGCTTCAAGTTCTGCAAATCCCATAAAATCTGCTCTTGTACTTGCATTGCAGCAATAGAACTGGACTTTCGACTTAACGCATCTGCAACAACATTGGCTTTACCTGGATGATAATTAATAACACAATCGTAATCCTTCACCAATTCCAACCAACGTCGTTGTCTCATATTCAATTCTTTTTGCGTGAATAAGTATTTCAGACTCTTGTGGTCTGTGTAAATTTCACACCGTTCACCATACAGATAATGGCGCCATATTTTCAATGCAAATACCACTGCTGCCAGTTCTAAATCATGTGTGGGATAGTTCTTTTCATATTCCTTTAATTGCCTTGAAGCATAAGCAATTACCTTCCCGTGCTGCATTAAAACTGCTCCTAAACCTTGTTTCGAAGCATCACTGTATACCACAAAATCTCCTATTCCTTCTGGTATAGCAAGGACTGGTGCTGATGTCAATTTTGCCTTTAACTCTTGGAAACTGCGATCACATGCTTCATCCCACCCAAATTTCACATTCTTTCGAGTTAAAGCAGTCAAAGGTAATGCTATCTTAGAAAATCCCGCTATAAACCGACGGTAATAACCAGCTAGCCCAAGGAAACTACGTACCTCGGTCACAGTGGTAGGTCGTAGCCAGTTATTAACAGCTTCAATCTTGCTTGGATCCACTGATATGCCTTCTTTTGAGATAATATGGCCTAAGAATGATACTTGTTCAAGCCAAAATTCACATTTCTTCCATTTGGCATACAAATGTTTATCTTTCAAAGTTTGCAAAACTAATTGCAAATGTTCTCGATGCTCCTCTACAGTTCGTGAGTAGATGAGAATATCATCTATAAACACAATCACGAACTTGTCTAGAAATGGCTTGAAAATTCTGTTCATTAAATCCATGAAAGCAGCTGGTGCATTTGTTAGTCCAAATGGCATTACAAGAAATTCATAATGCCCGTACCTGGTTCGGAAGGCAGTCTTAGAAATATCATCTGACTTCACTTTTAATTGATGATAGCCTGATCGTAAATCAATCTTCGAAAAGATGGCGGCTCCTTGTAATTGATCAAACAAATCATCAATTCTGGGGAGTGGATACTTGTTTTTAATCGTCACTTTGTTCAACTCCCGATAATCAATACACAAACGAAGAGTACCGTCTTTCTTTTTCACAAACAAAACAGGTGCACCCCACGGTGAAAAGCTCGGTCTAATAAACCCTTTATCAAGCAACTCCTGTAACTGTTCTTTCAATTCTTTCATTTCTGTAGGAGCTAGTCGATAAGGAGCTTTTGAGATCGGATGAGTTCCTGCCACAACATCAATTACAAATTCGATCTCTCTATCTGGGGGTAAGCCTGTTACATCATCAGGAAATACTTCTGGAAATTCACAAACAACATCTGTATCTTTTAATTCACGAACAGGTGGATCACTAACTAAAACAGATGCTAAATATCCTTGACACCCCTTCTGTAATAATTTACAAGCTTTCATACAAGAGATTATCCGAAGAGGTAAGGATATACCTGCACTCGCTACTGTGAATGGTTCAGCTCCTACTGGTGCAAACTTGATCATCTTTAGACCACAGTCAATAATAACTCTATACATCGAGAGCCAATCCATTCCCAATATCACATCAAAATCGGTCATTTTCAAAACAATCAATTCAGCATACATCTGATGACCCTTGACATATATTGGACATCCTCGTACAATCTGATCTGTCTGTAATTCTTTCCCGGAAGGTAAGGCTATGGCGAGTTGTGTCTCTATTGTACTTGCTGTAATGCCCAGTCTCTTTACAAATGATTCCGAAATAAAGGAATGCGTGGCTCCTGAATCTAGTAAAACAATAGCAGTGATACCAGAAATCAAGAACATACCAGTAATCATCGATGTATCTGCATCCACTTCCTCTTTGGTCATCGAGAAAAGGCGTCCCTGTACTTTATCAGAACTCCCTGGACAATTCTTGGCGAGATGCCCTGGCTTTTTGCAACGATAACAGACATTAGAACCCTGCATACACTCCCCGCCATGGAGTTTTCCACATTTAGGACAAGGTGGTATGTCCTGTTCTTTACGTGGAGGGGGACCCTTACCACGGGATTCTTCGGGTTTGGTACCTTTACTATCGGTCTTCTTGCCTTGTCCTGTTGCTTGGCTCCTTTGGAAGTATTGCTGCCTTCGTTGTTGCCTGTCTATGTCAATGTCATGTTCATCCTGCTCCGCCATAAGTGCTCTTTCCACTATCTCTCCTATACGTAGCAACTTTGGACATTCGTACATCTCTTTTAATTTCAGAGCGAAGTCCTCGCATGAAGTGTTCGCCCTTACTTGTGTCATCCTGTGCAATATATGGTACATATTGGACTCCGGCCTCAAATTGTTGTATGTATTCTGTCATTGCCATAGTTCCTTGCTTCAGGTTAAGGAAGTCGCTGGCTTTCTTAGCTCGTACGTCTTTACTGAAATACTTGTTGTAAAACACGGTTTTGAAAGTTCCCCATGTCAGTGGTCCAACCGGTAATGCCACTTTTGCACTTTCCCACCATATTCTTGCATGTTTTGTTAAGAGAAAGATGGCACAAGTCACTTGGTCAGCATCATCCATATGAAGGTAGGAGAAGATGGACTCCAAGGACTTAATCCACTCTTCTGCTACTGCTGGATCGGTGCTTCCCATGAATTCCGGAGGATTCAAACGTCTAAAACGATCATATACGTCTGTTTGAACAGGCACATGTCTGTGTACTATGGCTTGAGCTTGTGCCTGTTCATGAGTAGTCCGTTGCATCTCCAGTAGCTGCTGGATTTGTTCACCATGGACTTTTGCTTGTTGTTGGAGTAATTGCGCGAAGTCATCTATCGGTCGTGGTGCACTGCCCTCACCTTCGACTACTGGGGCCTTGCCCTTAGATGACTCTCCTTCATGTACTTTACGTTTCGGTGGCATCGTTGCTTATCTTAACCTACATGTAGGATACATAGACACATAACTTAGCATAACTATGAGATACAAAGATACTTACTTGCCGAGTTCTCCATGTAGATGAAGTGCAGTGTCTTCCCTGTCGAAGAACCGTGGGCTCTGATACCATTTAAATTGTCACACCCTTACTCTATACTTAGCATGATTACCATAATCAAAATAAGGTTTGAATGATATAACTATAGTATGAAGCAAATCAAACAAGAGGCATCACTTTGATGGTTTATAAAAATTTTGGCATGATGTCCCTATATTTTGTATACACCAAAACTCAAGCAATACTATTCATATATACATAAAAACATATTTCATATACAAACGTACATTGTACCATCACATATATCATAGAACTTGTTTCAAACCCTGACATTAGTTTCATTATAATACATATGCGGAAGCTATACAATAAGAAGCCCGGTTCTTGTCGAGGTGAGACACGTCACAACCATCCCTTGGTGAACCGGCATCCTATGCATCTTCACTACCTGATCCTGTAATACATGAGCTACGTGAGTTTATAAAACTCAATAAGTTGGCACTTATATGTATCAATATGCATCGAAGGAACATATATATCAAGTCGTGACAACAATGAAACTTTAAACCATGTCATATCATAGCATATATTCATGTTCATGTTTGTACTTGAGCCTCATTAGTTGACCTGTACTACCGTGCTTGCTTTATTATATAGCTACTACTGTGTTGGACGTCAGGGAGCAACCTTTGGCAACCCCACGCCCCATGAACATATATTGGCCAATAGCTTTGGTGGACTTAAAACCACCCATGATGTCAACAAGCTCTATATCATGTAAAATCAATCATTTTTCCTTTCAATGTTCTTGTTCTTGGTCATGACATAGCACCCAACATCAATATTCATGAGTTCCTTACATATTTAATACATAACAATGGCATATGGTGCTATGTTTCATCAATAAACATACTAACAATGTACATATATCAATAAACAATGCAAAGCATTTTAAATCCATCATATTACTCATGTATTACTTCAAGAACATGCCAACTTACAGTCCAAGTGTACGAATACTGGTTTGAGACGATGTTCTCGCTCCTATACTGTCAAATACATCAATAATTTAATTACTATGTCTATACTAGTGAAAGTTACACCTCTACACAAAGAACAACTAAAAGTGAAGAAAACTTACAACCTTAGGAAGTTCTTGTGATGGAGAACTTAATTCTAACTTCAAAATGATGAAAGGAATGAAGAAGAGAGCTTTTGGGAGAAAGTTTTCTAGGTTTGCTTCGTGTTTTTGCTGAGGAAGAAGATAGGAATGGTAAAAGTGCTTAGAAAAGTCAAAACTTATCCTTTTATACAGCAGGTTCGCTAGGGCGGACGCTTTTTACCGCTAGGGCGAGTAAATCTCGGTCCTACACATTTTATTTCTGCACAGGTTCGCTAGGGCGGACACTTTTGACCGCTAGGGCGAGAAAGTTTCGGCCCTATACATTTTATTCCTTCACAGGCTCGCTAGGGCGGACATTTTGGACCGCTAGGGCGAGCCAGTTTCGGCTCTGCACACTGATTCATCAAAAATTGCTCCGGAAATGGTTCTTCCGCTCATAATCTGAAAAAATGGTAAACTACAAAGTTGTAGCCCTAAGTCTTGGCTTGAATCTCCCACTGGTTTCAGGTCATTTGGAGGTTTGAGTAAAAAGTTATGCCCATTCTCCTAATATGTGTCAGTGAAGGAATGACGGTATACACGACACACTTCGGGGCACTTTTGGCTTGTCTTCCACAATGATTTGGACAAAACTCAAAACGTCAAAGTTGTAGCATTATATCTTAGCTTTCTAATGGTTAAGGCCTCACACAATTTGGATCAATATTCAAATCATTATGCTAAAACCCGTACGAACTGCCATATCTACATCTCATTTCCTACAACTTCTATTACACTATTTCTATGTACACCTCTTACTATCACTATTTTAACACATATTCATTCTCAATGCACCATGAACAATATAAGAGTCATGTTCAATCTCAATATTGATACTTCATTCATCACGTGAAATCTAATGAGGTAATTAACTACAAACTAAACGACATAAACACGTTATAATCATTTGTACGAGTAACCGGGCATTACATGTATGCCACATCAAATCAACACGTAGGCATATAGACACATATTCTCAATCCAATCAATCCAACATATATCATATAATACAGAGACCTGTCGTATGTTACCCGGTCGCAACATACCTCAATTCTTCGTTCCAGTTGATGTAACTTGAAAATATCAGTATAATACTTTATCTACATCAATAAAATACTCATTCCAATCAATAACATACTCCAAAATCATTAATATGAGTTTCAAATATCATTTGAAACTTCAAAAATTCATATCAAATCAAAATCATATCATAATTCAATTCCGACTTCGAATATGAGTTTCTTGTCGGTTATTCTACTACATATCAGAAATTCAACTTCAAAAACATGATATTCCAGAACTTGGATATTTCAAGCTGCTGGAACTAGAAGAAAATTACCTCAGTCAGAAGCTCTCGACGCGACGATCACAAATATATAACTTGTTTCGCGTTTAGAGAGCGTTTCAAAGTCGATTTGGAAGAAAGAATTTCGAAATCCTCGACTTATCTCTCGAACTCTCGGTAAGAATGAAGAAAGAAAGAAAAGAAAATCTAATCTTTATCCTCACCGCTTCGGCGCTCGGGCGGTTGAAGCCCCCGAGCGTGAGACATTCTGCCCCCGGATCTTACTTGGGCCGCGCTCGGGCGGTCAAACATTACCGCTCGGGCGCGGTGTGTTCTGCCCGAACACTCATCATTTCAACCCTGGCGCTCTGGCGGTCATTTTCTACCGCCCGGGCGCCACACATTTTATACAAAATTTAAATTTTGTACTATATTGGCGTCCGGCTTCTCCACTCGAGCTCTTAGAACGCCAATTCATATTCCACATTCATTTCTCAATTCATTGTCACGCTGTACATCAAATACATATTCACATGATAAATTCATAAATTATCGATAATCAACACAGGGTTTACGATAACATGATACACGGTCCTTACATTTCTCCCCTTCTTAAAAGATTTCGTCCTCGAAATCCCAAACATTTCTATATACATAACATTGGTAAACATACATATGTCACCAGTTATAGTACATATCAAAACTAAAATCAGAAAACGGATCAGAATACATAGAATACAATGGAACAGATGGACTAGCATCAAATAAATGCGGATATGCATCTCGCATTTTGCTTTCCAACTCCCACGTCGATTTTTCAACACCATGGCGTGTCCATTGTACTCGTACTTGAGGAATCGATTTGTTTCTCAATATCTTTTCCTTTTGATCCATAATGCGAACAGGTTGGTCAACATAGGAAAGAGAAGGATCAAGTTCAACCTCGTCAGGTGCAAGTACATGTGATGGATCCGGTTCATATTTCCTCAACATAGAAACATGAAACATATCGTGAATAGCGGATAGAGCTGGTGGCAATGCCAATCGATACGCAAGATCACCAACTCGATCCAGAATCTCGTATGGACCAACATAACGAGGAGATAACTTCCCTCGCATGCCAAATCGAACAGTGCCTCTAAAGGGAGATATTTTCAAAAACACTCTGTCACCTTTCTGGAATTCCAAGGGTCGTCTTCGTTTATTCGCATAACTCGTCTGACGATCCTGAGCAGCTTTCATCCGCTGCCGAATCAACTGAACCTTATCGTTCATTTCCTATATCATTTCAGGTCCAGTCAATTGTTTCTCACACATTTTAACCCAGAATAACGGTGATCTACATCGTCTCCCATATAGAGCTTCAAACGGCGCCATACCGATACTCGTATGAAAGCTATTATTATAAGAAAATTCAACCAATGGTAAAGCATCTTGCCATCCCATTCTGAAGTCCATCACAATTGCACGCAACATATCCTCTAAAGTCTGAATTGTACGCTCAGTTTGGCCATCAGTTTGAGGATGATAAGCAGTACTCATAGCCAAACGCGTAGCCATCGCTTCCTGAAAACTACCCCAAAATTTAGAAGCAAACATGGGATCACGGTCAGATACAATCGAGACTGGCACACCGTGCAGTCTCACAACATTCTCAATGTATAAACGGGCCATTCTCTTATAAGGATAAGTCCGCTCATACGGAATAAAATACGCAGATTTCGAAAGCCGATCAATAATAGCATCACAGCCCTTGGGCGAACGAGGTAAATGAGTCACAAAATCCATAGCAATATGTTCCCAATTCCATTTCGGGATTTCGAGACTATGGAGCAATCCTCCAGGTTTCATTCTCTCGGCTTTCACTTGCTGGCAGACATGACATTTAGAAATAAACTCAGCAATGTCCTTCTTCATACGTCTCCACCAGAATTGAGGTCTCAATGTCAAATACATCTTTCGACCTCCAGGGTGAACACTGTATGTGCTACAATGTGCCTCTCGAAGCAGATACAAGTTCTTTCGACTTTTGGATCTGAGCATCGCTTCGTTGGGACTTTCTTATTTTCGATATCAAATTTGGCTCAATTTGCAATGTTGAGACAGTTACAGAATTCCAATTCGAGTGAAAAGTCCAACCAGAAGTACATATAACCTCGTGTACTTTGGCGACACTGACAGAAGATAGAACAGAGTCATGAAATTTATGGCTCAGGCCATCCGCAGTAACATTCACCGATCCAGGGTGATATTGAATCTCACAATCAAAATCCTTCAGGAGATCCATCCATATGCGTTGCCTCATATTCTAATCAGATTGAGAAAAGAGATATTTCAGACTCTTATGGTCCGAATAAATAACAAACTTTTCTCCGTACAAGTAATGGCACCAAATCTTCAAAGCAAACACAATGGCGGCCAATTAGAGATCATGAACAGGATAACAAGTTTCATGAGATTTCAATTGACGAGATGCATAAGCAACCACTTTGCCGTGTTGCATCAGAACACAGCCCAAACCTTTACCCGACGCATCTGTACATACCACAAATCCTCCTGTACCTGAGGGAATATTAAACACAGGTGCTGTGGTCAATCTCGTCTTCAATTCAAGAAAACTAGCTTCACATTCATCTGACCAAATGAATCGCTGATTCTTCTGTGTCAGTTGAGTAATAGGTTTAGCTATCTTCGAAAACCTTTCAGTAAAGCGACGATAATATTCAGCATGCTCCTTCTTCGATTTCGAATAAACAAGAATATCATCGATAAATACAATAACGAATCGGTCAAGATAATCTCGAAAGACCCGATTCATTAAATCCATAAAAATAGCAGGAGCATTCGTAAGACCAAAATGCATAACCAAGAATTCATAGTGGCCATACCTCGTACGAAAAGCAGTTTTGGGCACATCTTCGTCTCAAACTCGTACTTGATGATACCCAGAACGAAGATCAATCTTAGAGTAAACAGAAGTACCCTGAAGCTGATCAAATAAATCATCAATACGAGGAAGTGGGTACTTATTTTTCACAGTAGCCCGATTCAGCTGCCTATAATCGATACACATTTGGATAGTACCATCTTTCTTTCGAACAAATAAAACTGGAGCTCCCCAAGGTGATACACTCGGTCGAATAGATCCCTTATCGAGAAGATCCTGTAATTGTTCTTTCAATTCTTTCAATTCCAGGGGTGCCATGTGATAAGGAGCTTTAGAAATAGGCACAGTCCCCTGTTAGAGTAGGTGCCCGTCGAGCCAAGTGTTGGCCGAGTGTTCACAATGAAACTCTATGTATAAACGATCTTTATTTTAATTATATTTGAAATTATTATTTTGGCACATCTTTATCTGTATACCCATGCTAGTTGCATAGATAAAGTCCTTGAATATACAAATAGTAGAAAGAATATGAAATGCTCATATGATAAGTATCATGAAACTCATATTTGGAATACTGTATATTCTAAACAGTTCCTAGTCGATTCAGCCGCCGCTAATAAGGATATAGGCCGCTCGAGTTAGAGACTAGTATCTGCGAT
Source organism: Primulina eburnea (assembly GCF_022965805.1). Lineage (NCBI taxonomy): Eukaryota > Viridiplantae > Streptophyta > Magnoliopsida > Lamiales > Gesneriaceae > Primulina > Primulina eburnea. The sequence continues at coordinate 46,308 of NW_027331071.1, forward strand.
GTGAGTACCATGTTTCATTGGTAGGGGACATTGTGATGTCCAAACATGCAGATAGGTGCTCCTGGAAGAGTGCACTGAACAACCCTCCATTAAAGGACTTTCCAAGTGGTTCTCACTTATCGAGTGGAAACGTCCTAGTTTATGGTTGTACACCATTAGTCCTTATGACCCGGGACAACAATGAGACTCTATGTGCTAGCATTGCACTTTGACTTGTTTACCGACTCTCGAGGGGTCATCAGGTGGCAAGGTTGGGTGTTCTGTCGAAACATATAGGAATCGATGCATTGTAGTCGGTGATTCACCGCTTACCTTCGGGTATGGATATCCTATGTGTTTTCATGTATATGTAGTGTGAAATCTCTGATCAGAGTATGGTGGTAATTATGAAAGGAGTTTCATAGATTACACCATCGATGCAACTACGGCATGACACATAGTATCGATTCATTGACAACTCTCGATAAACCAATGGTTGTCGAATCAGTCGGGATATATGAGTTGAAGGGACCGTACTGTACGCTAACCATAATTGAATGGTTCTTGCAGGCACTATCATTTGATACCTAGGGAATCATGTAAGCGATGCTGCTAGGCGTTTAACATGATTGGTTGGGTACTATCAGACTTGAGTTCTGACGTTCTTGTTATCAAGGAGTTGATAAATAAGAATGGAGCAATTGGGGTATGCTCATATAAGGACATGTTTAGTCCGAATCACATGGAGATGTGGACCCACGGCTAGTTGTATCAATGAACCATTGAGGGCCACACAAGTGCTGGCTTTCTAGATCCCGTTGAGAAGTAAAATTAGTTCAATGTGTTGAACGGCTTATAAAGGAGTTTATAAGTGTAAGGAAAAATAGAAGTATGACTTCTATGAGAGAAACGTAAATTTTAATTTATGGAAGTGTTCATAAATTAAAATTTGGCCAAGTGAATAATGTATTTGAAAATTGTGATTTTCATAAACATTATAATGGACTAAATTAAATTAATTCAAGTGTTGAATTAATTAAACACTAGTGGACCTAGTAGAGTCCAAATATTTAAATTAATTCAAGTGTTGAATTAATTAAATTATATTGAGTCTTGTAGAGCTCAATTTAAATTAATTATTTAACTAGTGGGACTTGGGTAAATTCAAGTAATGTTTAATTAGTCTCAAATATGTTTGAGATAATTAAATTTAGTCCATGGTTTTTATTTTGATAAAAAACCATATAATATGCATGCATGGGAGGTGAAGGGTTGGAGACAACTTTTGCAACTATCAAGGCTTGGCATGCTATTTTTGTCTCTACTTTTTGCAAGTCCAAGACAAGTCTCCCTTCTCCCCATTCTAGCACACAATGGCCGAAATTCTCACTACCATTCTCTCATGTTTTCTCTCAATTTTTCTCTTCAAGTGTTGAGGAAGAAAAATACTTCTCTTTGAAAAATCCTTTTATTTTTCTAGTGCAAAACAAGAGGGGTTCTAGTTTGCTTGTGGTGGGCCTAATTTGAAGGAAAGAAAGGAGTCCAAGGAAGCTTGTAGATCTTCATTCCATTCAAGAGCCAAGTTGTTTACAACTTGGTTGGAGCCATCATCAACCTTAAGAGGTTGATAGGTAACTATTTCTAAACACACTATGAATGTCATTTTGGTGTTTTATTGTATTTCCTACACAAAATCATGGTGGCCGAAATTTATATGCTAAAATCGAAATTTTTTGTGCTTCCGTTGCTTTTCCGGCCACCGTAACCGATCCCCTTTCAAGTGGTATCCGAGCTATGGTTACGTTTTTGTGTAGCAAATACAAGATATTATATTGAGATTGATTTCTAACCGCATGAGAATGAAATTTCCAACAAAAATCAAGGCATGGACAAGGGGAATTTCGGGCAGCATTTTGCTGCCCGTGTCGGGCAGCTCGGGCTGCCCGAGGGGCTGCCCGAACGCCCCTCTTTTAAAAATAAAAAAAAAATTTTGTTACCGGAATCCGGCGATGGAGCTCCGGCGACCGCAATGACGACTAGGGTTTTCAAAAGGTGTTTTGAAATATCCAAGTGTCATGGGCCTTGAGTTGTTGGGCCATTGGATGGCTAACATATTTGTGAATTTTAAATGAGCCAAAACGTTTTTGGTGAAAAATGAGTTTTTGGGCCCTTAAGTTTAAAATTACAAAAGTTGCAAATATTTTCTCATGAAATAAATAATTTAAGTTGGACTTTAATTATTTATAGTAAATGGTGATTTACAAGAAATTCGGTTATAAATAAATTAATTGGAAAGTAGACAAAGGTGTTTGTATACTTTGTTAATTCAGTTTATAGTCGTGGTGGTTAGTGATTGGATCCAGATATATAATATTGGATCAATTAATTATTGTGATAATTAATTGATAGTGTATGATATGTGATATTATGCATGAAGGATGATCAAAAGTATTGGGGTTTTTGAGGGGCATATGGGGGTTGTTTGGTGTAGGTTGGGGCTCTAGTTTGCAAGGTCGGGTGGGGGGAGGAATTGGGTTTAAGGGGAGTAGGTATTATTTATTTTTTTTGTGCCCGTCGGAAGGCCAAGTGGGGGTTATTGGGGGCGAAGCGGGACACATTTGGGGGATTAAAAAACTCTAGGATAAAAAATTGTTCTTTATTTAAGTTTTTAAATATTTGGATTTATCGGTTGAGCACCTTTCTTATCTGTATTACCCCCATAGCCTATTGAGTTGGGCCCATTGGGGTAGATAAGAAAAGGCCCTTTGAAATATTTACAAATAGTAGAAAAAAAAAAAAAAGGAAAATATGAGATTGCTGTTTTCAGTTTTATGATGAAGTTTATTCATGTTGAAAAACCCCTGTCGTATTTGCCAAAAAGATTACTGTATTTTTATTATTTTCTGCACAGAAAAACTGGGTGTTGCCTGATTGGGTTCGGATTTCAAAGCCCAGGCCCATTTATAGAAGGGATTATTTAGGCCGGGCTACGAGTTTGAGGGAGGGAAGAGGGGGGAACCTAGTAAGTTTCTGCAAATGTGAAGTTTAACATGTTTCAAATTTTGGTTTTTAGGGGGGAAACATTGTGATGTTCAACCGAAAAAATTGGGGGGCACGGGTTTTAGGGGGTGATGATTGACCCCTTGTTAAAGATTTGCTTTAGAGATAGAGGAGTTGAGTTATCTTTGCCAGCCACTTTTTATTGGATCACCAGATAGAAAAACCGCATGCCACTTTTTTGAAAAGAGGAACTTTATCCAAACTAGTGATTGGGTTCTCGACTTATCGAGGTGAAAAAAGAATTTTTTCCTGGTTTATTTAGTATGGGTTTTAGTGTTACAACGACTTAGGGGTCTCCTTATTGGACCGCCGGGGGGACAATCAAAAAAACAATTGAAGGGGAGGGGGGAAAAATCTTAATGTTGCCTTAGGGGAAATTACGCCAAACTTTGGACTTGTTTTTTTTAACGACCTTTTGGTTTCTCATGGGGGGGGGGGTCCAAAATAGGGGGCTTGTTTGTCTTGGCAAGGTTGGAGTGGTTTCGGTCGATAAAAAAAAATATGGAGAAAGGGGGAAAGGGTCATTGCATTTGTAAAGTGTCGGGGAAATGTTTTCACCCGCTTTTTTTAAAACTTTTTTTCGGGTTATTGGAAGTACTAAAGAAGATGCTGTTTATTGGACTTTACCTATGGTTGGTTTTCAATATATTTAAATGTCAGTTTGTTTGGTTGGGGAAATTCTCTGGATTTCAGGAAGGTTAATGGGTGGTGTTAAAATTAGTTGGAGAGTTTTTTCATAAGATTTTTTAACACCCAGCGAATATGGGGGGCAAAAAAATCACACGGCCCATTGTTTGACCACAAAATAGTATCGGGATTTCATTGGGGGGGACAAACTCTCCCGGGGATAAATGTAAAAAAAACAGCAAATTGGTTTTGGTCGAAAATTCGGTCGGGGGGGGATTTTTATTTTATGAGGGGGTGTGAAGGGGGGGCGACCGTTTTTTTAACTTTTTACGCTAACCATTTACCAATTTTTTGAAATGGTTTCTTGCAGGGGGGGCCACCCCCCAAGGGCACTATTTGCAATGTTTGATACCCTTAGGGGGAGGGGGAATCATTTTGTAACAAAAAAGCGGGAAATTTGGCTGCTAGCCGTTTTTAAAAACATTGAGTGCGGTGTTGGGGTTTTATAATAACTATCAGGGGGACTGAAGGGTGTTTCTTTTTGGGGGGGGATCGTTTATTGTTATCAAAAAAAGGGGAGATGGGTTAAGGTCGATAGAGTTCTCTACGGGTTGATAAGTTGATTTTTTAAGTTTAAAGAAAGGGGGGAGGGAAAATATTGGGGTTTATGCCACCTTCATAAAGGGGACAATTTTGTTTAGTCCGAAAAATTCCCACCCATGGGAGTATTGTGGTTGGTGAAAAAAAAAAAAAACCACGGGCTAGTTGTATCAAGGAACCATTGAGGGCCAACAAAAGTACTAGCCCTTTATAGATCCCGTTGAGAAGTAAAAATAGTGCAATGTGTTGTTGAAGGCTTAAATGAGTTTATAAGCGTTAGAGGAAAATAAGAAGTATGATTCTATGAGAGAAATATATTTTAATTTAGGAAGGTGTTCTTAATTAAAAAGTTGGCTCGACAAAATAAGCTGTATTTGAAAAATTGTGATTCTTTCATAAACATTATTATGGACTAAATTAATTAATTCAGGGTGAGTGTTGAATTAATTAAACACTAGTGGAGCCTAGGTAGGAGTCCAAATAATTAAATTATATTCGAAGTGTTGAATTGATTAGAATCAAAGTCTTTGAGTCTTGGTAGAGCTCAATTTAAATAAGAATTTTGTTAAACTAGTGGACGTGATAAATTCAAGTGAATGTTTAATTGGTCTCAAAAATATTTTTGAGATAATTAAATTTAGTCCCATGGCTTTTTAATGTGTAAAAAAATCAAATTAGGAGTAGGCAGGGCATGCATGGAGATGAAGGTTGGGAGACAACTTTTTCACTTCTCCATGGCTTTGGGATGCTAAAATGGGTACTTAGCTTTTACAAGTCCAAGACAAGTCTCCCTCCCCTCTTTTTCTATGCACTGATGGCCCCGAATCATTGGATGCTATGATTCTACCAAGTTTTCTCTCATTTTCTCTCAGGGTTGAGGAAGAAACGAAAAAACTTCTCTTGAATAGAATCCTTTTATTTTCTAGTGCCCCAAAATAAGAGGGGGTTCTAGTTTGCAAGTGGTGCGGCCGTAATTTGAGGAAAGAAAGGAGTCCAAGGAAGCTTGTAGATCTCCATGCCATGTCAAGAGCCAAGTGGTTTACACGTGGTTGGAGCCATCTCAACCTAAGAGGTTGATAGGTAACTATTCTAAACCACCACGATGATGTCATTTTGGTGTTTGTATTGTCTTTCCTACACAAACTCATGGTGGCGAAATTAACTATGCTGAGAATGAAAAAATTTGGTGCTTCCGTTGCGTTCCGGCCACCTTAACGGTTCCACTTCCAAGATTGTAGGGAACAGAGTTCCATTGAAAACATTAAATCCAGAATTTACACAGGACTATTCTTTATGATTCTATGCATATGTTATTGTATATACTAATGCCAATTGTTCGAGAATATCTTGACTGAGTTGCATGGAGATATGCTGTATCTGTTGGGTTTGTACGTACTGTAAATAGGTGATACGTCCTGTGTCTTGGACGACGGAAGTATGATTGATATCAGATCACACTCTAGTTCAGATTGTTATGCTACAATGTAAGATGAGAATAATGAAATAGAAAATAGCTTATGCATGACTTGTGTTCCTGATTTGAACGCATTATTGATATGTATATGCGAACTCAAGTATAGACATATTGGAGAATTTTCCAGAAAATGGTAAGAGTCAGATCAGAGATGACTGATCAGTGCACATACCACGATAAGTGATTACATTAGAAATTCTTGATATCTGTATTGTATATGACTCGATTAATACAGAGAAGGAGAATTGCATCCCTATGTATTCAGTAGACCTACTAAAATCGAGGGCCTTGCCTAACATGACGAATGTCAATGATGTATGAGTTGTGCAGACATTAGCCAGATAAAATTTCGATCTTGTGTATTATATAGAAAGATAGGAGTTCAAAAGGATTGAGGATCCAAACATGATTGTCATGTTGGAAGCTTCAATACAGAATGATATTTAAATGTACAGAATGCTACAGAATTAAAATTGAAAGATCAGATTAGCAAGAGTATTCCCGACCAAGAGTACATCGACTCTTTAGTTCGGTACTCTTTGGATATGTTACCAGGTATATTAAGAGATATTCTGTATGAATTCTATGCTCATTATAATCTGTATGAAATTTTGATTATTGGGCGCTAAATCTGCTTGGATGCGTGAACCCTAGAATACGGTGTGTGACGAAGCAGCTCTATAGCGACTTGATTGATATTCTGGAGAACCGCGTGTTAAGTGTGCACTATTGTGAGTGTAGAGAAATTGGTTCAGACTAGAAGCCTTGCATGAAACCAGCATAGGCAACATGCAGTGCTGCAGAGTATGCGTCTTATGTGAAGGGTTAGTTATGATCAGATGTGAGTGGTCTGGATTACCGTTGAGTATTTCGGATCAGTGACCTGACTAAGATACCGATATTCATTTGAAAGACAGAGAAGTTTCAGAAAGGTGCAGAATTGTTCAGAGTATATTGATTTTGTGCGCTGATTGACAGATTATTGTGTATGTGTGACACAACTAGGGGGGTTGTTATATGCTGTTTGAGTCACTTAATATGTTCTAAATCAGGTATGAGAATCTTAGAGTGTTTTAGGGAGCATATTTTATTTGCAGATGATGAGTATACCAGTTGATCCAATGACAGTGAAGATATTTTATCAGAAACCCTTTGTTTTTTGTTTTTTATCGAGTTCATTGAAACTCACTAGGATTGGCTTATAGGATAGGTGATTATTACGGTGTTCTAATTTGTATTACGTGTTTGGAATCCGTTATATGCTACAGATTAGGGTGAACTAGAGGGAAGTAAGTAGTATAGTTATATACAGTTTCACCGAACAGCGTTGATTTTCGAGAGTTACAACAGTTCAAGATATATCAGAATGTTCAGAACTTGATTGCTAATAATCAGAACAGAGTTACAGATATGTGATTATGTGTTGTATGAGGTTGATTATCTGGTGATCTCAGAATGTGGCAGAATGTACAGCAGAGCTTGATATTTGATAGTCAGAGACGAATAGCAGGTAAACTATTTCCTCTTTTAATTTATATTATTGACTGATTTGTGTATATCACAATAGTGCGAATCAGAAAGACAGATATTGTCAGAAGCTTTACCGTCATGACTTCATGTGGTCAGTCTGAGGATTGAGAATGTAGTGTCCTTCGAACAGATAGTTGTGATATAGACAGACTGGAGATCAGTTACGTAACAGAAATTTGTATTGAATGTTGGCAGCAATTGTACTGATACGGCGGACATTGCTAACAGAAAAGACAGCAAGATAGAATTAGAATAGTTATTACAGGATTGTATAGTTTTGAATAGCAATGGGAGTACTATTTCTATAGCATCCGTAATGAAATTACTGCCATTTTCTACAGATTGTGAAATATGATATGATTAAGATTGACAGCTTGCTTCAATCTATATCTATCAGTTTGTACCAATGATAATGTACAAACATGACAAATGACACAGATCTGGTGTCAGAAAAGTGGTCAGAAACGATCGGAATGTCATAGTAGATTATGTCAGATTGTGATTTTGCTTGAGTTTGTATTCGTGACAAGCATATATCATGAACTCTTTCTTAGATCGTTTCACAGATTGACAGTGCAGTTAGAATATGTTATCCAGATATTGGAAGACTTTGATACAGCTTTGGTGCTGGATGTTAGCACTAATTAATATGATTTATTATCATTGTGTGACAAATAGCTATGAGCTTATCAGATAGGTAAGGAGATAGTTATAGACAAGACAGTATACGATGATTACTACAGATTTCTTTTGAAGAAAATTCAAAGGAAGATGAAGATAGTTCAAATGGACAGATTAAGAACCCAATGTCGGATGATGACGATTGGTATTTGAAGCTAAAGATGGTATATGCCTTTGTTTGGGAAGAAACAGATTTGATAACAGCAGATGGTACTGATAGGTGATGAGCTGTAGATTGGTTTATACGGACGTTGTATAGCCAGTAATGCGAGACTGATTCTGTCAGAAGAATTGAAGAAGTGTTATGACATGACACTTAACGAATTCTTATTCCCGACTGGAATTAGATATGGGAGTTTAGTTTTAAACTCTGTGATACATTTCTTCTGATATCTTTGAATTGATTGTTGTGAGTTCGAGGACGAACTCAGATCTAAGAGGGGGAGAAATGTAAGGCCCAAGAATTAAAGAATCGATAACCAAGATTATTAATCTTCATTAACGAGAGATTCGGAAGATATGAAAACGCATGACATGCAATGAGGGAAGAAAAGACATGAGAAAATAGGATTTGCAAGACCGCACCCGCGCCTAGAACATGAGTGCACCCGCGGTCAATGCAATTGTGGATTTTTGCAAGAAAGGTCGAAGCATCACCGCACCCGCGATACCAGACAAGACCGCACCGCGGTGCCTGGACAGAAAGTTGAGCATTTTGCCCGTAGCCACACCGCACCTGCGGTGTAAAATAGACCGCACCCGCGGTGGCAATCCCGTAGCATTACCGCACCCGCGGTATGGGAAGGACCACACCCGCGGTCTGAGCTTTCGAGAAATGCCAGGATAGGCATTGCACGACCGCACCTGCGGTGCACTGTCATGACCGCACCGCGGTCATGCGTGTTGCTTTAAAAATGATGCCACGTTTCAGATTGTGCATGCAGTATATATACAGATAAATGGCACGTAATTCATCAGAAAAATGGAGAAAGGGGCGAAGATTTTGATAGAAAATCCTTACGCCTTTTAGATTGGCGATTGTGGAAGATCCATCCATCAGAATTCAAATCGACTTCAGTTTTGAGCTTCTCTCGACTCGAGCTATACAAGGACGTAAGATTTGTTACGTTTTGGGATGTTTTGAGAATATGATGTTGCTAGAATTGCATATGATTCAGATATGGCGTTTCTACTACTGTAGACATTGTAGAATTGAAGACAGATTAAAGAACCGATTATTTATGTAATTATTATGATTTGAAAGATATTGACAGAGATTCGATATCATATTTGTGTTATCATTGAGATTAGGAGTTATGTCAGTATTGCTTATGAATTCTGGTATATATATGATGTTTAGATTGACGGGGTTCTTCAGATTGTATTGTTATGCCGTTGAAACATCAGTTGAGTTAGATTGATCAGATTCAGATAGTGATTTCGATTAGATTGTGATATTATCGATATGACTCAGATTGTATCTTGTTTAGATATTGATCAGATTGTATACTGATTTGAGTATTGATCAGAACAGATTGTGTATTGAGTTATTTACTGATACAGCGTATTCAATATTGTCATTTCAGATTGATATGGACAGAGTTGAATACAGATCATCGTCTTCGTCAGATAGGGACGACAAAGGTATAATTCATGTGATATACGGGAAGATATAACTCAAATAAGATCTTATTTGAGTTTCCCAATAAAATCACATACTAGATTACTGTTATATTCTGATTTGAATATGATTTATTTATATGTGGAGATGATTATGCATTGTTTACAGATTGTTATGCATTGCATTGAGATAGGAGAGTCGTTGACAGCCATTGTCAGCTATCTAGATGTTCGCTGTATCTCAGCTTAGGAGCAGCCCTGACTCCTATTGCAGTTGTTGATACAGCTCAGACCGAAGTCTAGGAATAAGACGTACAGTCACCCCGAGTGGGAGGGTAGGTGACAGCCATTGACGTCTTATTCACACCGGGATCCCTAGAGTTATAGTTGAGTCGAGTCTAGATATGATTTGTACTAGAACTGCATGTGTTTAGAAATGTGGTTTCATAGATTATGAAACCCATGTTTAGTGCTTTCAGACATGATATCCTGTGTTTATATGATTTGATATAGATTGCATGTTTATCTGAATTGAGTTGCATGCTTATTTTGAGTAGATTTCATAGATTATGAAATCTATTGCTTTGAATATATCCATGATAGCATGTTTTATGATTTAGATTGTTTATATACATGCTTACCATGTTTTACACTGGGATTTATTCTCACCGGAGTTATCCGGCTGTTGTCTTGTTTTGTATGTGTGCATGACAACAGGTGGGGTTGGATCGGGGTCAAGAAGCTGATGAGAGAAGACGAGTTAGCGTGGTGATTCCGGACTTATTGTAGACTTGGTTTTCTTACTCGAATTTAGTAATTGAATCTTAGATTTAGTTTGTACAGTATTGTACTTTTATACTGAAATGTATTTTATACTGAGATGTATATTATTTAGATTCCACTACCTTCCGCAGGTTTATTTTAAAAATAAAAATTTTTAGACCCTGTTTATCAGAACTGATAATTAAATCCCAACGATGATTAAGAAGATGATTAGCGTCCGGGTCCCCACAGTCTCAGCATTGCAAATTGAGCCAAATTTGATATCGAAAATAAGAAAGGCCCAACGAAGCGATGCTCAGATCTAAAAGTCGAAAGAACTTGTATCTGCTGGACATCAGTCTGGATTCCAAATTTCTTCTGATGGTTCTTTACAACTTAATGTCGGCTGGTAGTTCCTGACGATTCTGATTTGAAATCTGCCCTTCTTCGAGAGGCACATTGTAGCAAATACAGTATTCACCCTGGAGGTCGAATGATAGTATTTTACATTGAGACCTCAATTCTGGTGGAGACGTATGAAGAAGGACATTGCTGAGTTTATTTTAAATGTCTTGTCTGCAAACAAGTGAAAGCCGAGAGAATGAAACCTGGAGGATTGCTCCATAGTCTCGAAATCCCGAAATGGAATTGGGAACATATTGCTATGGATTTTGTGACTCATTTACCTCGTTCGCCCAAGGGCTGTGATGCTATTTGGGTCATTATTGATCGGCTTTCGAAATCTGCGTATTTTATTCCGTATGAGCGGACTTATCCTTATAAGAGAATGACCCGTTTACACATTGAGAATGTTGTGAGACTGCACGGTTTGCCAGTCTCGATTGTATCTGACCGTGATCCCATGTTTGCTTCTAAATTTTGGGGTAGTTTTCAGGAAGCGATGGGTACGCGTTTGGCTATGAGTACTGCTTATCATCCTCAAACTGATGGCCAAACTGAGCGTACGATTCAGACTTTAGAGGATATGTTGCGTGCAATTGTGATGGACTTCAGAATGGGATGGCAAGATGCCTTACCATTGGTTGAATTTTCTTATAATAATAGCTTTCCTACGAGTATCGGTATGGCACCGTTTGAAGCTCTATATGGGAGACGATGTAGATCACCGTTATTCTGGGATGAAATTGGTGAGAAACAATTGACTGGACCTGAAATGATACAGGAAATGAACGATAAGGTTCAGTTGATTCGGCAGCGGATGAAAGCTGCTCAGGATCGTCAGACGAGTTATGCGAATAAACGAAGACGACCCTTGGAATTCAAGAAAGGTGACAGAGTGTTTTTGAAAATATCTCCCTTTAGAGACACTGTTCGATTTGGCATGCGAGGGATGTTATCTCCTCGTTATGTTGGTCCATACGAGATTCTGGATCGAGTTGGTGATCTTGCGTATCGATTGGCATTGCCACCAGCTCTATCCGCTATTCACGATGTGTTTCATGTTTCTATGTTGAGGAAATATGAACCGGATCCATCAAATGTACCTGCACCTGACGAGGTTGAACTTGATCCTTCTCTTTCCTATGTTGAACAACCTGTTCGCATTATGGATCGAAAGGAAAAGATATTGAGAAACAAATCGATTCCTCTAGTACGAGTACAATGGACACGCCATGGTGTTGAAGAATCGACGTGGGAGTTGGAAAGCAAAATGCGAGATGCATATCCGCATTTATTTGATGCTAGTCCATCTGTTCCATTGTATTCTATGTATTCTGATCCGTTTTCTGATTTTAGTTTTGATATGTACTATAACTGGTGACATATGTATGTTTACCAATGTTATGTATATAGAAATGTTTGAGATTTCGAGGACAAAATCTTTTAAGAGGGGGAGAAATGTAAGGACCGTGTATCATGCTATCGTAAACCCTGTGTCGATTATCGATAATTTATGAATTTATCATGTGATTATGTATTTGATGTACAACGTGACAATGAATTGAGAAATGAATGTTGAATATGAATTGACGTTCTAAGAGCTCGAGTGGAGAAGCCGGACGCCAATATAGTACAAAATTTAAATTTTGTATAGAATGTGTGGCGCCCGGGCGGTAGAAAATGACCGCCCGAGCGCCAGGGTTGAAATGATGAGTGTTCGGGCAGAAGACACCGCGCCCGAGCGGTAATGTTTGACCGCCCGAGCGCGGCACAAGTAAGATCCGGGGGCAGAATGTCTCGCGCTCGGGGGCGAGAATTCAACCGCCCGAGCGCCGAAGCGGTGAGGATAAAGATTAGATTTTCTTTTCTTTCTTTCTTCATTCTTACCGAGAGTTCGAGAGATAAGTCGAGGATTTCGAAATTCTTTCTTCCAAATCGACTTTGAAACGCTCTCTAAACGCGAAACAAGTTATATATTTGTGATCGTCGCGTCGAGGGCTTCTGACTGAGGTAATTTTCTTCTAGTTCCAGCAGCTTGAAATATCCAAGCTGCTGGAATAGCATGTATTTGAAGTTGACTTTCTGATATGTAGTAGAATAACCGACAAGAAACTCATATTCGAAGTCGGAATTGAATTATGATATGATTTTGATTTGATATGAATTTTTGAAGTTTCAAATGATATTTGAAACTCATATTAATGATTTTGGAGTATGTTATTGATTGGAATGAGTATGTTATTGATGTAGATAAAGTATTATACTGATATCTTCAAGTTACATCAACTGGAACGAAGAATTGAGGTATGTTGCGACCGGGTAACATACGACAGGTATCTGTATTATATGATATATGTTGGATTGATTGGATTGAGAATATGTGTCTATATGCCTACGTGTTGATTTGATGTGGCATACATGACATTGAGATTTGAATATCGATGTATGAAATGAACGTTTTATTAACAAACATCATTTTATGCATACATCGATACATGACATGCACGTTGAGCTATGATCCTTGGATACCTTGATATGATTGGATTGGATTCCGGGGTTTGTGAACACAATTGCTATGTTGGTATTATATGACCCGTAAAACATAGACATTTGTGGCCCCATATGATTGGATATGAGATGTGGGATTTGATGGCGCTTTGCCGACGCTATCATACGTGTATTCCCATATTGGCCGGTGTGCCAGCTCGAGCATTGATTTGATAGCGCTTCGATTGATTCTGACATGTGCTCAGTGGATGGGCATTTGACCCGATACCTCCACGACATACATGCATTGCATACCATATATCATTGTTTAGATATCTGTGGTTTATATGATTGGTTGTTCCATACGGAGCTTTGCTCACCCCCAAGGGGGGCTGTTGTTGTCTTTGTGTGTGGACAATGGCAGGTACTCCAGGATATCAGGAGACCGGAGAGGGTACTTCTGGTGGGAGCCACAGCTTGGGCTGAGGTTCATGTTTATGTCTTGCTCCCAGTATATATGTATATGTATCTATATACCGGGGCATGTCCCGAGGATATGAGATGTTGGTATGTGATCGGTACTGATTACGTGTGGACATGATTATGACGTGAGATGAAATACTATTTTTAGTATTCAAAATCTAGAAGAGATGTTTTGGGCTCGTTGTAAAGAAATTTTAAACTCGTTTTCCGCTGTAATTACTTAACCCTAATCTGATTGTATTGTAATAACGATTAGGAGCTAAGGTCCCCACACTAGATGGTATCAGAGCATAGCTGGGAATGCTCGATTGAGTCTTGTGTACACTTGAATAGGCACCAATGAATTGTGCGTATGTGTTTGACTTATTTGTATTACTTGCTCTTATGTGGGTTGATTTGAGTAAGTATTTGATGAGATTAATGATATGAGGTGATGAGATTATGATATTGATATGAAATTGTGATATTCAACTTTTGATTTGTAGATGGATCACACAAATGAAACTACGAGTAGCAGTACTGAGAGGATTGTTGGGCAATTTGAAGGGTTGTCCATGGATGTTGTGATGGCTCGATTCCAGGATCTGAAACCACCGAGGTTCTTTGGCACCGAGAGTGCTGAAAGAGCTGAGGCCTGGCTGAAGGATATCGAGCACTTGTTTAATATTGTTGAGTATTCCAAGGCTCGAAGACTGAAACTTGCTTTGTATCAGCTGAAAGACCGAGCTAAATTTTGGTGGGAAGCCGCTGAGATTGGATTGAAAGAGGCCGGAACTGAAGTCACATGGGATGTCTTCAAGGCCCAGTTTTTGGAGCAGTATTCCCCTCCTTCTTATTATACTGCTCAGGAGAATGAATTCAATAATCTGCAGCAAGGGAACGATTAAGTTGCAGATTATGCTTCGAAGTTTTCTACTTTACTGAAGTATGCACCTCACGTAGCTGGGAATGCGAGGGCAAAATATAACAGGTTTGTAAATGGTTTACATCCTGCTTTATATACATATGTTTTTCTGGATTGCCTACCAGCTACGCAGAGGCAGTTGAACGAACTAAGGCAGCCGAGGCTGGACTTAGGCGGGGAAGTCCACAGTATACTCCTCCACCTCCAGTGTCAGCTCAGCAGCCTACTTTGCGACCGAGGGATAAGAAGTTCAAGAAGACGGGCTCTGCTTCTTCGTCTTCTTCGAGTTCTAGTGGATCACAGAGAGGGAGTCCTGTGATTGCTCCCTATTGTAGCCATTGTGGGGGTAAACATACTATCGAGCAGTGTCGAGGTATGTTTGGTACTTGTTATCGATGTGGGCAAGAAGGCCATTTCTCTCGAGTATGTCCGAACAGGGGTACGACTTCTGCTCAACCCCAGCCAGGATTTAGAGGTGATCTTGGTATGACGAGACCTGCTGTTCCTGTTCCATCTTTTCAGCAGTCGAGTGCCCCACGATATCGAGGATCGGGTGGTCAGAGTGCCCAAGTTCCTCCTCAAGTAAGAGTGTACGCCATGACTGAGGATCTGGCGAGAGAAGCTCCTGGAGGCGTGATTGCAGGTATTTGCACGCTTTGCGATTATCCTGCACGTGTTTTATTTGATACAGGAGCATCTCATTCATTCATATCTCATGTATTTGTTGCATCTCATGATATTGAGTGTATCCCGTTGTATGATACTTTTTCGATAGCCACGCCAGCAGGGAAGATTATTTTGTCTCAGCAAGTTGTGCATAATTGTGTATTGATATATGAGGATAATGTGG
This sequence comes from Primulina eburnea, assembly GCF_022965805.1. Lineage (NCBI taxonomy): Eukaryota > Viridiplantae > Streptophyta > Magnoliopsida > Lamiales > Gesneriaceae > Primulina > Primulina eburnea. Next base: position 61,767 of record NW_027331071.1, read on the forward strand.
TATTTCTGAATTTGATTGTCCTCCCAATGCACGACTTTGATTGTATTGTTGGCATGGATATCTTGTCGACAAATCGAGCTACTGTTGATTGTTGTCATGGAGTGGTTCGATTTAGACTGATTGATGGACCCAAGTGGAATTTTTATTGCAAGGGTTCCCAAGCCAAAATTCCATTGGTATCTTCCTTGGAAATGTCCGATTGTTCACTAGCGGAGATGAGGGTTATCTTATCTACGCTATTGATATTTCGAAGAAGGAGTCTTCTTTATCGGGGATTCCTGTTGCGAAAGAATTCTCGGATGTATTTCCCGATGAGATTCCTGATTTTCCTCCTCATCGAGAAGTTGAGTTTAGTATTGATCTTGTGCCGGGGATGAAAGGGGATCGGTTACAGGTGGCCGGAAAAGCAACGGAAGCACAAAAAATTTCGATTTTAGCATATAAATTTCGGCCACCATGATTTTGTGTAGGAAATACAATAAAACACCAAAATGACATTCATAGTGTGTTTAGAAATAGTTACCTATCAACCTCTTAAGGTTGATGATGGCTCCAACCAAGTTGTAAACAACTTGGCTCTTGAATGGAATGAAGATCTACAAGCTTCCTCGGACTCCTTTCTTTCCTTCAAATTAGGCCCACCACTAGCAAACTAGAACCCCTCTTATTTTGCACTAGAAAAATAAAAGATTTTTCAAAGAGAAGTATTTTTCTTCCTCAACACTTGAAGAGAAAAATTGAGAGAAAACATGAGAGAATGGTAGTGAGAATTTCGGCCATTGTGTGCTAGAATGGGGAGAAGGGAGACTTGTCCTTGGACTTGCAAAAAGTAGAGACAAAAGTAGCATGCCAAGCCTTGATAGTTGCAAAAGTTGTCTCCAACCCTTCACCTCCCATGCATGCATATTATATGGTTTTTTATCAAAATAAAAACCATGGACTAAATTTAATTATCTCAAACATATTTGAGACTAATTAAACATTACTTGAATTTACCCAAGTCCCACTAGTTAAATAATTAATTTAAATTGAGCTCTACAAGACTCAATATAATTTAATTAATTCAACACTTGAATTAATTTAATTATTTGGACTCTACTAGGTCCACTAGTGTTTAATTAATTCAACACTTGAATTAATTTAATTTAGTCCATTATAATGTTTATGAAAATCACAATTTTCAAATACATTATTCACTTGGCCAAATTTTAATTTAGGAACACTTCCATAAATTAAAATTTACGTTTCTCTCATAGAAGTCATACTTCTATTTTTCCTTACACTTATAAACTCCTTTATAAGCCGTTCAACACATTGAACTAATTTTACTTCTCAACGGGATCTAGAAAGCCAGCACTTGTGTGGCCCTCAATGGTTCATTGATACAACTAGCCGTGGGTTCACATCTCCATGTGATTCGGACTAAACATGTCCTTATATGAGCATACCCCAATTGCTCCATTCTTATTTATCAACTCCTTGATAACTAGAACGTCAGAACTCAAGTCTGATAGTACCCAACCAATCATGTTAAACGCCTAGCAGCATCGCTTACATGATTCCCTAGGTATCAAATGATAGTGCCTGCAAGAACCATTCAATTATGGTTAGCGTACAGTACGGTCCCTTCAACTCATATATCCCGACCGATTCGACAACCATTGGTTTATCGAGAGTTGTCAATGAATCGATACTATGTGTCATGCCATAGTTGCATCGATGGTGTAATCTATGAAACTCCTTTCATAATTACCACCATACTCTGATCAGAGATTTCACACTACATATACATGAAAACACATAGGATATCCATACCCGAAGGTAAGCGGTGAATCCCCGACTACAATGCATCGACTCCTATATGTTTCGACAGAACACCCAACCTTGCCACCTGATGACCCCTCGAGAGTCGGTAAACAAGTCAAAGTGCAATGCTAGCACATAGAGTTTCAATGTTGTCCCGGGTCATAAGGACTAATGGTGTACAACCATAAACTAGGACGTTTCCACTCGATAAGTGAGAACCACTTGGAAAGTCCTTTAATGGAGGGTTGTTCAGTGCACTCTTCCAGGAGCACCTATCTGCATGCTTGGACATCACAATGTCCCCTTACCAATGAAACATGGTACTCACATCGCAGATACTAGTCTCTAACTCGAGCGGCCTATATCCTTATTAGCGGCGGCTGAATCGACTAGGAACTGTTTAAGAATATATAGTATTCCAAATATGAGTTTCATGATACTCATCATACGAGCATCTCATATTCTTTCTACTATTTGTATATTCAAGGACTTTATCTATGCAACTAGCATGGGTATACAGATAAAGATGTGCCAAAATAATAATTTCAAATATAATTAAAATAAAGATCGTTTATACATAGAGTTTCATTGTGAACACTCGGCCAATCACTTGGCTCGACAGGGCACCTACTCTAACAATCTCCCACTTGCACTAGAGCCAACTACCCATATGCTTCAAACCCATTGATTCGCGATGCTTCTCGAATAATGGTCCAGGTAAAGGCTTAGTTAGTGGATCAGCAACATTATCTGTGGAGTCGACTTTGTCATCATGACATCTCCTCTTTACACGATCTCTCTGAGGATGTGGTACTTTCTTAATACGTGTTTGGACATTCTGATGAGACCTCGGCTCCTTTGCTTGAGCAATGGCTCCCGTGTTGTCACAAAACACCGGGACAGGAGCAACTCCATTAGGAATGACGCCCAACTCTTGGACGAAATTCCTTATCCAAACTGCCTCCTTTGCTGCAGCTGATGCAGCAATGTATTCTGCCTCAGTGGTGGAATCCGCTGTACTGTCTTGCTTGGAACTCTTCCAAGAGACAGCAGCACCATTGAGCATGAATATGAATCCAGAGGTTGACTTTGAGTCATCAATATCGCTTTGGAAGCTAGAGTCGGTATAGCCTTCCAATTTTAGTTCTCCACCCCCATAGACCAAGAACAATTTATTGGTCCTCCTCAAGTACTTGAGGATGTCTTTCAAAGCTTTCCAATGTGGAAGACCAGGGTTCGATTGATATCTACTCACTACACTTAGTGCAAAAGCCACGTCAGGACGTGTGGATATCATTCCATACATGATACTACCAATTTCCGAAGCATACGGAATATGTGTCATCGCCGCTATCTCCGCATCAGTCTTGGGAGACATAGACTTGGATAGGGTCATGCCATGACACATTGGTAGATGTCCTCTCTTGGACTCATCCATCGAGAATCGCTTCAGGATGGTATCAATGTATGTGGACTGGGTGAGACCAAGCAATCTCTTTGATCTATCTCTATAGATTTGTATTCCCAATACAAAAGATGCTTCACCCAAGTCTTGCATCGAGAACTTGCTTGCTAACCATATCTTGGTTGATTGCAACATTCCTACATCATTCCCAATGAGTAGAATGTCATCAACATACAACACCAAGAATGTCACAGCACTCCCACTGACCTTCTTATACACACAGGGTTCCTCAGGATTCTTAGTAAAATCAAACTCTTTGATTGTACTATCGAATCTAAGGTTCTAACTCCTAGATGCCTGTTTTAGACCATAAATAGATCTCTGAAGTTTGCATACCATATGCTCACTTCCGACAGATGTAAACCCTTCGGGTTGAGACATTTAAATTTCTTCCTTAATATCCCCATTAAGAAATGCTGTCTTAACATCCATCTGCCATATCTCATAGTCATACCATGCAGCTATGGCTAGCAAAATCCTTATAGACTTGAACATTGCGACTGGAGAAAAGGTTTCTTCAAAGTCAACTCCTTGTCTTTGAGTATATCCTTTTGCTACCAATCGCGCTTTGAAGGTCAATACCTTCCCATCCGCCCCAAATTTCCTCTTGTAAATCCATTTACACCCTATGGGAACAGTTCCCTCAGGTGGATCCACAAGATTCCACACTTGGTTCGAATGCATGGAATTCATCTCAGATTCCATTGCTTCAAGCCACTTGGATGAATCGGCATCAGATAACGCTTCCTTGAATGTCCTTGGATCACATCCAAGGTTAGGCTCATCACGGCCCTCTTCAAGAAGCAGACCATACCTCATAGGTGGTCTCGAGACTCTCTCGGATCTTCTAGGAGCTTGTATCTCCTCCCTTGGCTCTTCGGGTGTGGGTTACTACAATTGTGGGTGTCTCTCGAACTTCTTCGATTTCTATCATCTCTCCTTTTCTATTCAATAGAAATTCCCTTTCCAAAAAGGTCGCATTCCTAGAAACAAATACCTTTGATTTCTTGGGGATGATAGAAGTAATATCCAACAGAATTCTTTGGATATCTCACAAAGTAACATAAAATGGATCGACTATCCAATTTATCTCCCACTACCTGCTTCACATAAGCAGGGCACCCCCATATTCTAAAATATGAATATTTGGGTGGCTTACCCATCCATATCTCATATGGTGTCTTATCAACTGCTTTTGTATGGACATTGTTCAACAACAGTGCCGCTGTCTCAAGCGCATATCCCCAAAAGGATGGCGGCAACTCCGTGAACCCCATCATAGACCGAACCATGTCCATCAAAGTCCGGTTACGACGCTCCGAAACACCATTCAACTGTGGTGTAGCGGGCGGAGTTCACTGCGAGAGAATCCCATTCTCCCTTAGATACTCTTGGAACTCGGCACTCAAGTACTCACCACCCCGATCCGATCGAAGTGTCTTGATGCTTCGTCCCAACTGATTCTCTACTTCACTTCTGAATTCTTTGAACCTTTCAAAGGCTTCAGACTTGTATTTCATCAAATACACATACCCATACCTCGAAAAGTCATCGGTAAAGGTGATGAAGTAGGCATGTCCATGCTTAGTGGTGATGCTAAGAGGACCGCACACATCGGTATGGATCAAATCCAATAACCCTTTGGCTCGCTCCACATGGCCCTTAAATGGAATTTTGGTCATCTTTCCTTTTAGACAGGATTCACAAGTCGTGAGAGCATTAATATCAGACATATCAAACATGCCAACTCCCACTAGCTTGTTCATCCTTCTTAAGGAAATATGTCCTAATCGAGCATGCCATAATTGTGCCGAATTTAGAGTATCTTGTTTTCTCTTGTTTGTTGTTGTTATCGCTTGGACATTGTTTAGTGGAATATCTTTCAATTTTAAGTTATAGAGATCGTTTTCAAGTTCCCCGGTACCAACTAAACATTCATTCTTGTAAATGTTGCAAACACCTTTGCTAAATAAACAAGAAAATCCATCTTTTTCCAACATAGAAATGGAAATAATGTTTTTCACCAAATCGGGTACAAACAAAACATCTCTCAAAATTAACTTAAAATCATTGTTCAAAAGCAAGTAAACATCTCCTACGGCCTTGGCAGCAACCCTTGCTCCATTGCCCATCCTCAAAAAGGTCTCACCTTTTCTAAGCCTTCTACTTCTTCCCATCACCTGCAAATCATTACAGAGATGTGAGCCACAGCCGGTATCCAATACCCAAGAAGTAGAGTTAATTGAAATGTTTACTTCAATATAAAACATACCGTTTCCAGAACCCTTCTGGGCAAGATATTCCCTGCAGTTACGCCTCCAATGTCCAGGCTTCTTGCAGTAATGACAAACGTCAACAATCTTGTTAGCCTTTACTGGTGTGGCTACCACAACGGGACTCGGAGCTTGCCTCTTCAAGGGCACGTTCTTCTTGGGACGTTGGAAAGAACGCTTCTTCCTCTTCCCACGTGGATCGGTCTTCGTACCAGATGAAGAACCCACATAAAGAACCGACTTCTCTTTCTTGATAGTGGACTCAAAAGTCACAAGCATGTTCACCAACTCCTCAAGGGTCGGCTCCATCTTGTTCATATTGAAATTCACCACAAAAGGATCAAACGAGCTAGGCAGGGACAACAGCAACACTTCGGTGGTCAACTCCGAAGGTAAGATCAAATCCATGCCAACGAGCTTGTCCACGAGTCCAATCATCTTTAGGCCATGCTCATGGACCGAGGCCCCATCTCGCATGCGCAAAGTGATTAGCTCCTTGACGGTAGCATGCCTAAGAGGCCGAGTCTGCTCACCAAAGAGCTCCTTGAGGTGCAAATGAATGTCAGCAGCACTCTTTGCACCCTCAAAACGCCTCTGCAGCTCATCATTCATAGAAGCCTGCATATAACACTTGGTCTTCAAGTCATGGTCACACCAATCCTTGTAGGTCTGCAATTCCTCAGGAGTGCAGTCACTCGGAGCCTTATCTGAGGGCGACTCAGTCAGTGTATATGCAATTTTCCGAGTTCAAGACGATTTCAGGTTTCTTAGCCAAGTGAGGTAGTTAGGTCCGGTTAAAATATGTTTTTCGAGTATGGCCGAGAAAGCGGATTGCGAATTGAAGACATCGTTAAATAGTACTGAAAAGTAAACAGATAAATGTTAATGACTATTTTAAAATATTTTAGTAAGATATAAAGTATGGACTTTAACTTTATTAAATGTGTACTCCCATGTTTTGACACTTTCACTACCCTCTAGTGAAAACGGGAAACTAAGGGCCCCCCCTAATAATAGAGCCGAGCCCTGAGTACGGGTAGCGATTCGTCATGCACCCATTTGTCGATGGAAGACAAGGAATTATAAACAAATTATAAATTCCCTTTTCGGGCTTGATATTAATTTGAATCTAATTCAAAACGAGGGTTTTTAATTTTGAAAAGGTCTCATCATTAATTTTATTTAAAAGCTCGCCATGTTTGATCGTATGTTTGCCGGATTCATGCAACTTTGTTATTATAATAATAACGCGACATACTCATTATTTATAACATATCATGCATATATTATAAACAATAAACAAACAAGGATGATCAATCGCCCCAATACTAACGGACCGTGTGAGCTAAACACGGGCCTAGGTCCAGTCCTAGGGAAATGCACGGGATGCAAATGCAACTATTACATAAGCTTCCAATATTTACATGTCTTCGATCTTCATAATCATCATGGCCACCATCTTCCAATCTTGATCATCCACTATACTAATATTTACAAATAAATATCCATGGGCAATAGGGATACATCTCATGGGGGTGGGAACGGGCCATAAACCAAGCCCACTTTATAAATTGATAATTATTACAATCATTCAACACAAAATATCCTAGCATACACCTAGCAATGGGCTTGGG
>NW_027331072.1:0-23578 GCF_022965805.1 Primulina eburnea
GAGGGATTCTATTTTGGATTACTTTATGGGCTAAATTTTTGCTCAATATTGTTGTAATCTACTACTTGTCATCCTCAAACGGTATGACAAACTGAAGTTGTAATAGAACTTTGGGAACACTTGTGCGTGCTATTCTTAAACAGAACTTGGATTGACATTTCTATGCACTTTATTTGGGGTTGCCTAGGACTAAGAAGGGGAGGGATTTCTATTTTTGGATTACTTTATGGGCTAAACTTTGCTCAATATTGTTGTAATCTACTACTTGTCATCCTCAACGGATGGACAAACTGAAGTTGTCAATAGAACTTGGGGAAACACTTTTGCGTGCTATTCTCAAAAAGAACTTGGATTGACATTTCTATGGACTTTATTTTGGGGTTGCCTAGGACTAAGAAGGGGAGGGATTCTATTTTTGGATTACTTTATTGGCTAAACTTTGCTCAATATTGTTGTAATCTACTACTTGTCATCCTCAACCGATGGACAAACTGAAGTTGTCAATAGAACTTTGAGAACACTTTTGCGTGCTATTCTTAAAAGAACTTGGATTGACATTTCTATAGACTTTATTTTGGGGTTGCCTAGGACTAAGAAGGGGAGGGATTCTATTTTTGTATTACTTTATGGGCTAAACTTTGCTCAATATTGTTGTATTCTACTACTTGTCATCCTCAAACAGATGGACAAACTGAAGTTGTCAATAGAACTTTGGGAACACTTTTGCGTGCTATTCTAAAAAGAACTTGGATTTACATTTCTATGGACTTTATTTTGGGGTTGCCTAGGACTAAGAAGGGGAGGGATTCTATTTTTGGATTACTTTATGGGCTAAACTTTGCACAATATTGTTGTAATCTACTACTTGTCATCCTCAAACAGATGGACAAACTGAAGTTGTAAATAGAACTTTGGGAACACTTTTGCGTGCTATTCTTAAAAAGAACTTGGATTGACATTTCTATGGACTTTATTTTGGGGTTGCCTAGGACTAAGAAGGGGAGGGATTCTATTTTTAGATTACTTTATGGGCTAAACTTTACTCAATATTGTTGTAATCTACTACTTGTCATCCTCAAACAGATGGACAAACTGAAGTTGTAAATAGAACTTTGGGAACACTTTTGCGTGCTATTCTTAAAAAGAACTTGGATTGACATTTCTATGGACTTATTTTGGGGTTGCCTAGGACTAAGAAGGTGAGGGATTCTATTTTTGGATTACTTTATGGGCTAAACTTTGCTCAATATTGTTGTAATCTACTACTTGTCATCCTCAAACGGATGGACAAACTGAAGTTGTAAATAGAACTTTGGGAACACTTGTGCGTGCTATTCTTAAAAGAACTTGGATTGACATTTCTATGCACTTTATTTTGGGGTTGCCTAGGACTAAGAAGGGGAGGGATTCTATTTTTGGATTACTTTATGGGCTAAACTTTGCTCAATATTGTTGTAATCTACTACTTGTCATCCTCAAACGGATGGACAAACTGAAGTTGTCAATAGAACTTGGGGAACACTTTTGCGTGCTATTCTCAAAAGAACTTGGATTGACATTTCTATGGACTTTATTTTGGGGTTGCCTAGGACTAAGAAGGGGAGGGATTCTATTTTTGGATTACTTTATTGGCTAAACTTTGCTCAATATTGTTGTAATCTACTACTTGTCATCCTCAAACAGATGGACAACCTGAAGTTGTTAATAGAACTTTGGAGAACACTTTTGCGTGCTATTCTAAAAAGAACTTGGATTGACATTTCTATGGACTTTATTTTGGGGTTGCCTAGGACTAAGAAGGGGAGGGATTCTATTTTTGTATTACTTTATGGGCTAAACTTTGCATCAATATTGTTGTATCTACTACTTGTCATCCTCAAACAGATGGACAAACTGAAGTTGTCAATAGAACTTTGGGAACACTTTTGCGTGCTATTCTAAAAAGAACTTGGATTGACATTTCTATGGACTTTATTTTGGGGTTGCCTAGGACTAAGAAGGGGAGGGATTCTATTTTTGGATTACTTTATGGGCTAAACTTTGCTCAATATTGTTGTAATCTACTACTTGTCATCCTCAAACAGATGGACAAACTGAAGTTGTCAATAGAACTTTGAGAACACTTTTGCGTGCTATTCTTAAAAAGAACTTGGACTGACATTTCTATGGACTTTATTTTGGGGTTGCCTAGGACTAAGAAGGGGAGGGATTCTATTTTTGGATTACTTTATGGGCTAAACTTTGCTCAATATTGTTGTAATCTACTACTTGTCATCCTCAAACGGATGGACAAACTGAAGTTGTAAATAGAACTTTGAGAACACTTTTGCGTGCTATTCTTAAAAAGAACTTGGACTGACATTTCTATGGACTTTATTTTGGGGTTGCCTAGGACTAAGAAGGGGAGGGATTCTATTTTTGGATTACTTTATGGGCTAAACTTTGCTCAATATTGTTGTAATCTACTACTTGTCATCCTCAAACGGATGGACAAACTGAAGTTGTAAATAGAACTTTGGGAACACTTTTGCGTGCTATTCTTAAAAAGAACTTGGATTGACATTTCTATGGACTTTATTTTGGGGTTGCCTAGGACTAAGAAGGGGAGGGATTCTATTTTTGGATTACTTTATGGGCTAAACTTTGCTCAATATTGTTGTAATCTACTACTTGTCATCCTCAAACAGATGGACAAACTGAAGTTGTAAATAGAACTTTGGGAACACTTTTGCGTGCTATTCTTAAAAAGAACTTGGATTGACATTTCTATGGACTTTATTTTGGGGTTGCCTAGGACTAAGAAGGTGAGGGATTCTATTTTTGGATTACTTTATGGGCTAAATTTTGCTCAATATTGTTGTAATCTACTACTTGTCATCCTCAAACGGATGGACAAACTGAAGTTGTAAATAGAACTTTGGGAACACTTGTGCGTGCTATTCTTAAAAGAACTTGGATTGACATTTCTATGCACTTTATTTTGGGGTTGCCTAGGACTAAGAAGGGGAGGGATTCTATTTTTGGATTACTTTATGGGCTAAACTTTGCTCGATATTGTTGTAATCTACTACTTGTCATCCTCAAACAGATGGACAAACTGAAGTTGTTAATAGAACTTTGGGAACACTTTTGCGTGCTATTCTTCAAAAAGAACTTGGATTGACATTTCTATAGACTTTATTTTGGGGTTGCCTAGGACTAAGAAGGGGAGGGATTCTATTTTTGGATTACTTTATGGGCTAAACTTTGCTCAATATTGTTGTATCTACTACTTGTCATCCTCAAACAGATGGACAAACTGAAGTTGTCAATAGAACTTTGGGAACACTTTTGCGTGCTATTCTAAAAAAGAACTTGGATTTACATTTCTATGGACTTTATTTTGGGGTTGCCTAGGACTAAGAAGGGGAGGGATTCTATTTTTGGATTACTTTATGGGCTAAACTTTGCACAATATTGTTGTAATCTACTACTTGTCATCCTCAAACAGATGGACAAACTGAAGTTGTCAATAGAACTTTGGGAACACTTTTGCGTGCTATTCTTAAAAAGAACTTGGACTGACATTTCTATGGACTTTATTTTGGGGTTGCCTAGGACTAAGAAGGGGAGGGATTTTATTTTTGGATTACTTTATGGGCTAAACTTTGCTCAATATTGTTGTAATCTACTACTTTTCATCCTCAAACGGATGGACAAACTGAAGTTGTAAATAGAACTTTGAGAACACTTTTGCGTGCTATTCTTAAAAAGAACTTGGACTGACATTTCTATGGACTTAATTTTGGGGTTGCCTAGGACTAAGAAGGTGAGGGATTCTATTTTTGGATTACTTTATGGGCTAAACTTTGCTCAATATTGTTGTAATCTACTACTTGTCATCCTCAAACGGATGGACAAACTGAAGTTGTAAATAGAACTTTGGGAACACTTGTGCGTGCTATTCTTAAAAGAACTTGGATTGACATTCTATGACTTTATTTTGGGGTTGCCTAGGACTAAGAAGGGGAGGGATTCTATTTTTGGATTACTTTATGGGCTAAACTTTGCTCAATAGTTGTTGTAATCTACTACTTGTCATCCTCAAACAGATGGACAAACTGAAGTTGTCAATAGAACTTTGGGAACACTTTTGCGTGCTATTCTAAAAAGAACTTGGATTTACATTTCTATGGACTTTATTTTGGGGTTGCCTAGGACTAAGAAGGGGAGGGATTCTATTTTTGGATTACTTTATGGGCTAAACTTTGCACAATATTGTTGTAATCTACTACTTGTCATCCTCAACAGATGGACAAACTGAAGTTGTCAATAGAACTTTGGGAACACTTTTGCGTGCTATTCTCAAAAAGAACTTGGATTGACATTTCTATGGACTTTATTTTGGGGTTGCCTAGGACTAAGAAGGGGAGGGATTCTATTTTTGGATTACTTTATTGGCTAAACTTTGCTCAATATTGTTGTAATCTACTACTTGTCATCCTCAAACAGATGGACAACCTGAAGTTGTCAATAGAACTTTGAGAACACTTTTGCGTGCTATTCTTAAAAAGAACTTGGATTGACATTTCTATAGACTTTATTTTGGGGTTGCCTAGGACTAAGAAGGGGAGGGATTCTATTTTTGTATTACTTTATGGGCTAAACTTTGCTTAATATTGTTGTATTCTACTACTTGTCATCCTCAAACAAATGGACAAACTGAAGTTGTCAATAGAACTTTGGGAACACTTTTGCGTGCTATTCTAAAAAAGAACTTGGATTTACATTTCTATGGACTTTATTTTGGGGTTGCCTAGGACTAAGAAGGGGAGGGATTCTATTTTTGGATTACTTTATGGGCTAAACTTTGCACAATATTGTTGTAATCTACTACTTGTCATCCTCAAACAGATGGACAAACTGAAGTTGTAAATAGAACTTTGGGAACACTTTTGCGTGCTATTCTTAAAAAGAACTTGGATTGACATTTCTATGGACTTTATTTTGGGGTTGCCTAGGACTAAGAAGGGGAGGGATTCTATTTTTAGATTACTTTATGGGCTAAACTTTACTCAATATTGTTGTAATCTACTACTTGTCATCCTCAAACAGATGGACAAACTGAAGTTGTAAATAGAACTTTGGGAACACTTTTGCGTGCTATTCTTAAAAAGAACTTGGATTGACATTTCTATGGACTTTATTTTGGGGTTGCCTAGGACTAAGAAGGTGAGGGATTCTATTTTTGGATTACTTTATGGGCTAAATTTTGCTCAATATTGTTGTAATCTACTACTTGTCATCCTCAAACGGATGGACAAACTGAAGTTGTAAATAGAACTTTGGGAACACTTGTGCGTGCTATTCTTAAAAGAACTTGGATTGACATTTCTATGCACTTTATTTTGGGGTTGCCTAGGACTAAGAAGGGGAGGGATTCTATTTTTGGATTACTTTATGGGCTAAACTTTGCTCGATATTGTTGTAATCTACTACTTGTCATCCTCAAACGGATGGACAAACTGAAGTTGTCAATAGAACTTGGGGAACACTTTTGCGTGCTATTCTCATAAAGAACTTGGATTGACATTTCTATGGACTTTATTTTGGGGTTGCCTAGGACTAAGAAGGGGAGGGATTCTATTTTTGGATTACTTTATTGGCTAAACTTTGCTCAATATTGTTGTAATCTACTACTTGTCATCCTCAAACAGATGGACAACCTGAAGTTGTTAATAGAACTTTGAGAACACTTTTGCGTGCTATTCTTAAAAAGAACTTGGATTGACATTTCTATAGACTTTATTTTGGGGTTGCCTAGGACTAAGAAGGGGAGGGATTCTATTTTTGTATTACTTTATGGGCTAAACTTTGCTCAATATTGTTGTATTCTACTACTTGTCATCCTCAAACAGATGGACAAACTGAAGTTGTCAATAGAACTTTGGGAACACTTTTGCGTGCTATTCTAAAAAAGAACTTGGATTTACATTTCTATGGACTTTATTTTGGGGTTGCCTAGGACTAAGAAGGGGAGGGATTCTATTTTTGGATTACTTTATGGGCTAAACTTTGCACAATATTGTTGTAATCTACTACTTGTCATCCTCAAACAGATGGACAAACTGAAGTTGTCAATAGAACTTTGGGAACACTTTTGCGTGCTATTCTTAAAAAGAACTTGGACTGACATTTCTATGGACTTTATTTTTGGGTTGCCTAGGACTAAGAAGGGGAGGGATTTTATTTTTGGATTACTTTATGGGCTAAACTTTGCTCAATATTGTTGTAATCTACTACTTTTCATCCTCAAACGGATGGACAAACTGAAGTTGTAAATAGAACTTTGAGAACACTTTTGCGTGCTATTCTTAAAAAGAACTTGGACTGACATTTCTATGGACTTAATTTTGGGGTTGCCTAGGACTAAGAAGGTGAGGGATTCTATTTTTGGATTACTTTATGGGCTAAACTTTGCTCAATATTGTTGTAATCTACTACTTGTCATCCTCAAACGGATGGACAAACTGAAGTTGTCAATAGAACTTTGGGAACACTTTTGCGTGCTATTCTTAAAAAGAACTTGGACTGACATTTCTATGGACTTTATTTTGGGGTTGCCTAGGACTAAGAAGGTGAGGGATTCTATTTTTGGATTACTTTATGGGCTAAACTTTGCTCAATATTGTTGTAATCTACTACTTGTCATCCTCAAACGGATGGACAAACTGAAGTTGTAAATAGAACTTTGGGAACACTTGTGCGTGCTATTCTTAAAAGAACTTGGATTGACATTTCTATGCACTTTATTTTGGGGTTGCCTAGGACTAAGAAGGGGAGGGATTCTATTTTTGGATTACTTTATGGGCTAAACTTTGCTCGATATTGTTGTAATCTACTACTTGTCATCCTCAAACGGATGGACAAACTGAAGTTGTCAATAGAACTTGGGGAACACTTTTGCGTGCTATTCTCAAAAAGAACTTGGATTGACATTTCTATGGACTTTATTTTGGGGTTGCCTAGGACTAAGAAGGGGAGGGATTCTATTTTTGGATTACTTTATTGGCTAAACTTTGCTCAATATTGTTGTAATCTACTACTTGTCATCCTCAAACAGATGGACAACCTGAAGTTGTTAATAGAACTTTGAGAACACTTTTGCGTGCTATTCTTAAAAAGAACTTGGATTGACATTTCTATAGACTTTATTTTGGGGTTGCCTAGGACTAAGAAGGGGAGGGATTCTATTTTTGTATTACTTTATGGGCTAAACTTTGCTCAATATTGTTGTATTCTACTACTTGTCATCCTCAAACAGATGGACAAACTGAAGTTGTCAATAGAACTTTGGGAACACTTTTGCGTGCTATTCTAAAAAAGAACTTGGATTTACATTTCTATGGACTTTATTTTGGGGTTGCCTAGGACTAAGAAGGGGAGGGATTCTATTTTTGGATTACTTTATGGGCTAAACTTTGCACAATATTGTTGTAATCTACTACTTGTCATCCTCAAACAGATGGACAAACTGAAGTTGTCAATAGAACTTTGGGAACACTTTTGCGTGCTATTCTTAAAAAGAACTTGGACTGACATTTCTATGGACTTTATTTTGGGGTTGCCTAGGACTAAGAAGGGGAGGGATTTTATTTTTGGATTACTTTATTGGCTAAACTTTGCTCAATATTGTTGTAATCTACTACTTTTCATCCTCAAACGGATGGACAAACTGAAGTTGTAAATAGAACTTTGAGAACACTTTTGCGTGCTATTCTTAAAAAGAACTTGGACTGACATTTCTATGGACTTAATTTTGGGGTTGCCTAGGACTAAGAAGGTGAGGGATTCTATTTTTGGATTACTTTATGGGCTAAACTTTGCTCAATATTGTTGTAATCTACTACTTGTCATCCTCAAACGGATGGACAAACTGAAGTTGTCAATAGAACTTTAGGAACACTTTTGCGTGCTATTCTTAAAAAGAACTTGGACTGACATTTCTATGGACTTTATTTTGGGGTTGCCTAGGACTAAGAAGGTGTGGGATTCTATTTTTGGATTACTTTATGGGCTAAACTTTGCTCAATATTGTTGTAATCTACTACTTGTCATCCTCAAACGGATGGACAAACTGAAGTTGAAAATAGAACTTTGGGAACACTTGTGCGTGCTATTCTTAAAAGAACTTGGATTGACATTTCTATGCACTTTATTTTGGGGTTGCCTAGGACTAAGAAGGGGAGGGATTCTATTTTTGGATTACTTTATGGGCTAAACTTTGCTCGATATTGTTGTAATCTACTACTTGTCATCCTCAAACGGATGGACAAACTGAAGTTGTCAATAGAACTTGGGGAACACTTTTGCGTGCTATTCTCAAAAAGAACTTGGATTGACATTTCTATGGACTTTATTTTGGGGTTGCCTAGGACTAAGAAGGGGAGGGATTCTATTTTTGGATTACTTTATTGGCTAAACTTTGCTCAATATTGTTGTAATCTACTACTTGTCATCCTCAAACAGATGGACAACCTGAAGTTGTTAATAGAACTTTGAGAACACTTTTGCGTGCTATTCTTAAAAAGAACTTGGATTGACATTTCTATAGACTTTATTTTGGGGTTGCCTAGGACTAAGAAGGGGAGGGATTCTATTTTTGTATTACTTTATGGGCTAAACTTTGCTCAATATTGTTGTATTCTACTACTTGTCATCCTCAAACAGATGGACAAACTGAAGTTGTCAATAGAACTTTGGGAACACTTTTGCGTGCTATTCTAAAAAAGAACTTGGATTTACATTTCTATGGACTTTATTTTGGGGTTGCCTAGGACTAAGAAGGGGAGGGATTCTATTTTTGGATTACTTTATTGGCTAAACTTTGCTCAATATTGTTGTAATCTACTACTTGTCATCCTCAAACAGATGGACAACCTGAAGTTGTTAATAGAACTTTGAGAACACTTTTGCGTGCTATTCTTAAAAAGAACTTGGATTGACATTTCTATAGACTTTATTTTGGGGTTGCCTAGGACTAAGAAGGGGAGGGATTCTATTTTTGTATTACTTTATGGGCTAAACTTTGCTCAATATTGTTGTATTCTACTACTTTTCATCCTCAAACGGATGGACAAACTGAAGTTGTAAATAGAACTTTGAGAACACTTTTGCGTGCTATTCTTAAAAAGAACTTGGACTGACATTTCTATGGACTTAATTTTGGGGTTGCCTAGGACTAAGAAGGTGAGGGATTCTATTTTTGGATTACTTTATGGGCTAAACTTTGCTCAATATTGTTGTAATCTACTACTTGTCATCCTCAAACGGATGGACAAACTGAAGTTGTCAATAGAACTTTGGGAACACTTTTGCGTGCTATTCTTAAAAAGAACTTGGACTGACATTTCTATGGACTTTATTTTGGGGTTGCCTAGGACTAAGAAGGTGAGGGATTCTATTTTTGGATTACTTTATGGGCTAAACTTTGCTCAATATTGTTGTAATCTACTACTTGTCATCCTCAAACGGATGGACAAACTGAAGTTGTAAATAGAACTTTGGGAACACTTGTGCGTGCTATTCTTAAAAGAACTTGGATTGACATTTCTATGCACTTTATTTTGGGGTTGCCTAGGACTAAGAAGGGGAGGGATTCTATTTTTGGATTACTTTATGGGCTAAACTTTGCTCAATATTGTTGTAATCTACTACTTGTCATCCTCAAACAGATGGACAAACTGAAGTTGTCAATAGAACTTTGGGAACACTTTTTGCGTGCTATTCTTAAAAAGAACTTGGATTGACATTTCTATGGACTTTATTTTGGGGTTGCCTAGGACTAAGAAGGGGAGGGATTCTATTTTTGGATTACTTTATGGGCTAAACTTTGCTCAATATTGTTGTAATCTACTACTTGTCATCCTCAAACAGATGGACAAACTGAAGTTGTCAATAGAACTTTGGGAACACTTTTGCGTGCTATTCTTAAAAAGAACTTGGATTGACATTTCTATGGACTTTATTTTGGAGTTGCCTAGGACTAAGAAGGGGAGGGATTCTATTTTTGGATTACTTTATGGGCTAAACTTTGCTCAATATTGTTGTAATCTACTACTTGTCATCCTCAAACAGATGGACAAACTGAAGTTGTCAATAGAACTTTCGGAACACTTTTGCGTGCTATTCTAAAAAAGAACTTGGATTTACATTTCTATGGACTTTATTTTAGGGTTGCCTAGGACTAAGAAGGGGAGGGATTCTATTTTTGGATTACTTTATGGGCTAAACTTTGCACAATATTATTGTAATCTACTACTTGTCATCCTCAAACAGATGGACAAACTGAAGTTGTCAATAGAACTTTGGGAACACTTTTGCGTGCTATTCTTAAAAAGAACTTGGACTGACATTTCTATGGACTTTATTTTGGGGTTGCCTAGGACTAAGAATGTAGTAGCCCGAATTCCAAATTGGGTAATTAACGGATTAATGGTGATTAAGAAGGTTTAATGTGTAATTTTGACCGTGGTCATGATCGGACGGACCGAAGATGGTTCGGTAGCACCGAAGAGTTCGGACGATCCGAAGTGGGTTCGGTGGATCCGATCATGAGGTGTCAAGAGTTGATCGACACGTCAGTTTGCATGCAAGTTCGGATGATCCGAAGTGTAGGTTCGGTGGATCCGATCATGAGGTGTCAAGAGCCGATGGACACGTGGGAGTTCGGACGTTCCGAAGTGGGTTCGGTGGATCCGAACATAGCCTATAAATAGTGCTCGGATTTCCTCATTTTGTATTGTCAATTCTTGAAGTTGTGTCTCATATTTGAGAGGTTTGGAAGGTTTTTAGGGTTAGTTGTCGGTCGAGCGATAGCCAAGAGCTGCCAGGATTGGTAGCGTAGCGACGCCTGAGTTACGAGGCAATCGACATCAAAGGGCTGTCGACGGACGAAGGTAAACCCTAAACCTTTGGTAGTACTGGTTTTGCTAGTCGAGCATGGTAGTATTGTTCATTGGGTATGCTTTTGATGCGTAGGCTTGTTCTAGACCTGATTAGCGTTGTTGCGTAAGGCTAGGCTTGCTGTGATAGAGGTACGAAAGTACTATCCGAGATATCCTGGTCGAGTATACATCCTTATATGTGTTGCATGATTATGTGGTGCATTGATATATGTCATATGATGCATGCTATTATGTCACGTTTTATGATGCATGTTGCATTTCATGTTGAGCCGTATCTCCTTCGAGATAGCCTTTACTGTTGAGCTGTATCTCTTTCGAGATAAGCTATATCTTGTGGGGCCGCTCAGCCCTGTCTTGTCTTGTGGACGCATGGACACCGAGAGTACACAGTGGCCGACGGGTCCGGAGGGCTTCGGTGATCCGAGACATTTTAGGTCCACGTCTGTTCTTGTAGTGGATGCAGTGACCCAGAGGAGTACCGCGCGGCACTATCCACTTGGCGTCTCTAGACTGAGCATTTTGAGATCCTTTGTTACTCCTGTTTCTTGACTACCCTGGTATCATATCATAGCATGTGCATTTCATATAGGCTTGTATACTCATGCTTTTGTACTGGGCGTTCTTATCGCTCACGTCCTCGGTTTTGTTTATCTTGGACACCCCATTCCCACGGGGCAGGCCTCAGGTTGGATGGCTCGGGAAGAGCAGGAGGAGGACAGTGAGTAGCTGGTTGGTTTAGTTTTCAGTACTATTCTATTCGATATGGTTGTACCGAATATATTTTTGAGTTGTTCTGATTTCGATTGGGTTGTATAACTACTGTCGTTGGCCACATATTTCCGCTGTTATCTCTGATTATTATTAATTAAGTTAATTGCATGCTTAGTTCTTCATTAGTAGGTGATTCTGGAACGGGTCACTACATTTATGGTATCAGAGCATGCTTACGATTTTGGGATGTAGATTTCTGTTTTGGGATTTTCGTTGACCATTTTACCATTTTCCCCATTCTATCTTGTAGCGATGGCTGACCACTTTGGTGATGAGAGTAGTCAGGGAAGTGTAGGTCGTTGGGGTGACCAGGACGATCGTAGGCGTCATCGTGAACATCGTCATCGTCGGGATGGTCCTAGGCGTTTTGATTTGCACCGTTTCATTCAGATGGGGCCTAAGCCTTTAGTCGGCGGTGAGACTCCCGATGATGCTGAGGATTGGTTAGAGCGCATGGAGAGTTGTTTCCGTGCATTCCAGTGCACCGAGGAGCAGAGGATGGAGACCCTTAGTTTTCTTCTCGAGGGCCGTGCGCGCAAGTGGTGGCGATCGACTTCTGCGCCGATAGTCCAGTCCCAGGGTAGGGTGACTTGGGCCGATTTCCGTGCAGCTTTCATGCAGCTGTATTTTCCTCCAGCCCTTCGCCAGGCAAAGACGATTGAGCTCCTGAATCTTAAGCAGGGTCGTATGTCTGTTGATGAATATCAGCAGAAGTTCTTTGAGTTGTTACCTTTTGCTCCTCATATCAGTGGCAGTTCTGAGGCCAAGTATGACCATTTCCTTCAGGGTCTTAACCAGGAGATTTTTGATCGAGTCACTGTCTGTGATAATCCTACTTCTTATGATGGGTTAGTGAACCGGTGTCGCCAGGCAGAGATCAGTCTCCAGCGTGGTAGGGCTATTCTTTCTTCTAGACCTCCGAGTACTTTGAGCCCTCGATCTCAGTCTTTCAAGAAATCTGGTTCTTCTTCTTCTGGATCTGGATCACGGTCTAGCGGTGTTTTCCGCTTTGGTAAGAAGAAGGTTTCTTGTGTGCATTGTGGGAAGAACCATCCATCGGAGCAATGCCGATCAGCCGCGGGAGCTTGTTTTCAGTGCGGAGAGATGGGTCATCTCAAGAAGAATTGTCCTCAGTTACGAGGTGGAGCAGGATCTGGTTCCGGATCTCAGACGACTGTTCAGCAGAGGAGGCAGGGTCAGGCAGTGGGTAGTTCAAATCTTCGACCTCGTGCCCAAGGTCAGGTATTTGCGCTGAACCAGGATCAGGCTGCAGATGAGACAGAGAGAGTCATAGCAGGTACTTTTTGTTTATGCGGTATTCCTGCTTTTGTTCTTATTGATACCGGAGCATCTCATTCATTCATTTCTGCACGATTTGTTAAGCGTCATAAGTTACCGTATGTTTCTCTAGACGTCATTCTTTCCGTTTCTACCCCGATGGGTCATTCGGTGTTAGCAAAGCGTCTAGTGATGGGTTGTCCCTTAGATTTTGAGGGTAACGAATTGATTGCGAATCTTATGATCCTGGAAATGGAAGATTTTGATTGTATTCTAGGTATAGACCTATTGACTACCTACCGAGCTACCGTGGATTGTTACCAGACGCTTGTTCAGTTTCGTACGACTGAGAGCTCTAGTTGGTTTTTCTATGGTGAGGGAGCGCGACCTCCGATGCCAGTGGTATCTGCTCTGAAAGCCTGTCGTGCTTTAGAGGCGGGCGGGGAAGGCTACCTCATCTATGCGATTGATTCATCCACAGATAGTGTTGGTCTAGACGATCTTCCAGTGGTTTGTGAATTTCCTGATGTTTTCCCAGATGAGATTCCTGGTTTTCCTCCGGTTAGAGAGGTGGAATTTGGCATTGAGTTAATGCTAGGGACTGCACCGATTTCTCGTGCCCCCTATCGTCTTGCTCCGTCAGAGATGAGAGAATTGAAGCAGCAATTGCAGGATCTTCTTGATAAAGGTTATATTCGCCCGAGTGTTTCACCTTGGGGAGCTCCAGTCTTGTTTGTCAAGAAAAAGGATGGATCGATGCGATTGTGTATTGATTATCGCCAGCTGAATCGTGTGACGATCAAAAACAAGTATCCATTACCTCGTATTGATGACTTGTTCGATCAGCTTCAGGGTACCTCTGTTTACTCCAAGATTGACTTGCGATCGGGTTATCATCAGATGAGAGTCAGAGATGATGATATTTCCAAGACTGCATTTCGTACTCGATATGGGCATTGCGAGTTTCTAGTTATGCCATTCGGATTGACGAATGCGCCAGCAGTGTTCATGGATCTGATGAATCGAGTCTTTCGGGATTTTCTAGATCAGTTTGTTGTGGTTTTCATCGACTGATATCTTGATTTATTCTCACAGTGTGGAAGAGCATATCCAGCACTTGAGGATTGTGTTGCAGATTCTTCGCGAGAAGCAATTGTATGCTAAGCTGAGTAAGTGCGAGTTCTGGATTGATCGTGTAGTATTTCTTGGTCATGTGATTTCCAATGAAGGAATTCTGTGGATCCTAGCAAGATTGAGGCAGTGCTGAATTGGTCACGTCCGACGACGGTGGCTGAGATCCGTAGTTTTCTAGGTCTGGCAGGGTATTATCGTCGCTTCATCGTGAATTTCTCTCAGGTAGCTAGACCATTGACGCAGCTTACTCGGAAGGATGTTCCATTTGAGTGGTCATCTGAGTGCGAAGATAGTTTCAGAGAGCTTCGTCGACTTCTGACTTCTGCACCTGTTTTGGCATTACCGTCAGGATCTGATGGTTTCAGTGTTTACACCGATGCCTCTTTTCAAGGATTAGGGTGTGTGTTGACGCAGAATGGTCATGTGATCGCTTACGCATCCAGGCAGTTAAAACCTCACGAGGAGAAGTACCCTATTCATGATCTAGAATTAGCTGCTATTGTGTTTGCGCTAAAGATCTGGCGTCATTATTTGTACGGGGTTAAGTTTGAAATCTTTACTGATCATAAGAGTCTGAAGTATCTGTTCACTCAGGCTGAGTTGAACATGAGACAACGTCGTTGGATGGATCTACTGAAAGATTATGACTGCGAGATCAAATACCATCCAGGCTCTGCGAATCTCACAGCCGATGCTCTTAGTCGCAAGGTGAGAGTCTCTGCACTTCAGACCAGTGCTATGATTAGTACTATCCAGGATTGTTGTTCGTTGGGATTTAATTTCAAACATCGGAAAGGTATGGAGAGCATTCGTGTTGCTACCATTTTATCTGAGCCAGCATTGTTCGCTCGGATTCGAGATGCTCAGATGTCTGATCTCAAGACTCAGAGATTAGCTCGGTTGGCTGGTGGAGATAGCAATTTCCATTATCAGTCTAATGGTCTTCTGTGTTTGTCTAATCGGGTTGTGGTACCAGAGGATGATACTTTGAGGGAAGAGATCTTATCTCAGGCCCATCGAAGCAAGTTGAGTGTCCATCCAGGAAGCAACAAGATGTATAAAGATTTGAGGAC
Source organism: Primulina eburnea (assembly GCF_022965805.1). Classification (NCBI taxonomy): domain Eukaryota; kingdom Viridiplantae; phylum Streptophyta; class Magnoliopsida; order Lamiales; family Gesneriaceae; genus Primulina; species Primulina eburnea. The sequence goes on from NW_027331072.1 coordinate 15,203, forward strand.
ACGATTTTGGTGGAAAGGGATGAAGCGCAGCGTTTATCAGTTTGTTTCCAAGTGTCTGGTTTGTCAGCAGGTTAAGGCAGAGCACCGTCGACCGGGAGGATTATTGCTGAACTTACCTATTCCTGAATGGAAGTGGGAGCATATCGCGATGGACTTCATTACTCACTTACCATTGTCTTCGAGGAATAGTGATGCTATTTGGGTAGTGGTGGATCGACTCACCAAGTCTGCTCATTTTCTGCCTTATAACCGGGATTTCACTTTTGATCGTATGGCTCGCTTGTATATTCAAGAGATTTTACGTCTGCATGGAGTGCCAGTCAGTATTGTTAGTGACAGAGATCCACGTTTTACCTCACGATTTTGGGGTAGTTTCCAGTCAGCATTGGGCACTTCACTAAGTTTGAGTACGGCTTATCATCCAGAGACCGACGGTCAGACAGAGAGGACTATCCGTACACTTGAGGATATGATGCGAGCTTGTGTTATGGATTTCGGACCCGCTTGGCAGGATCATTTGCCTTTGATTGAGTTCGCGTACAACAACAGCTATCATCGTAGTATTGGTATGGCACCATTTGAGGCGTTGTATGGGCGACGTTGTCGTACTCCATTATTATGGGACGAAGTTGGGGAACGACATGTTGAGGGACCGGAGTTAGTCCAGCAGGCTATTGATAAGGTTGCAGTAATCAAGAAACGGATTAAGATCGCTCAGGATCGACAGGCTAGTTATGCGAACACCAAGCGGCGACCTCTTTATTTTCAGCCAGGTGAGAAAGTGTTTCTCCGAGTTTCGCCTTTTCGCAGGATTTTGAGATTTGGTCTCAAGGGTAAGCTGTCTCCGAGATTTATTGGTCCATTTGAAATATTGGAAAGCGTGGGAGATTTGGCTTACAGACTTGCATTGCCGCCATACCTATCAAGTATTCATGATGTATTCCACGTATCTTTGTTGAGACGATACGTAGCAGATGAGTCTCACATTTTGCATCCCTCTGAAATTCAACTAAATTCAGATTTGTCTTACGTGGAACGACCAGTGCGGATCCTCGATCGCAAAGACAAGGTGTTGCGGAATAAGATCATTCCTCTTGTCTTAGTTCAGTGGCAGCGCAGAGGCACTGAAGAAGCCACTTGGGAGCTAGAGAGTCGTATGCGTTCGGAGCATCCAGAGCTCTTTTGAGTTATGCTTTGTATATGTTTGTGTTTTCAGTTATAATCGAAATATCAGTTGTATTCAACAACAATTGAGATGTAATAACGATGTTGTTATTTCGTTTTGTTCATCCTCTAAGCCATGATTTCGAGGACGAAATCTTTTAAGGGGGGGAGAATGTAGTAGCCCGAATTCCAAATTGGGTAATTAACGGATTAATGGTGATTAAGAAGGTTTAATGTGTAATTTTGACCGTGGTCATGATCGGACGGACCGAAGATGGTTCGGTAGCACCGAAGAGTTCGGACGATCCGAAGTGGGTTCGGTGGATCCGATCATGAGGTGTCAAGAGTTGATCGACACGTCAGTTTGCATGCAAGTTCGGATGATCCGAAGTGTAGGTTCGGTGGATCCGATCATGAGGTGTCAAGAGCCGATGGACACGTGGGAGTTCGGACGTTCCGAAGTGGGTTCGGTGGATCCGAACATAGCCTATAAATAGTGCTCGGATTTCCTCATTTTGTATTGTCAATTCTTGAAGTTGTGTGTGACACCCCGATCCTCTTTTAAAATAAATACGCAGTGGAAATAAAATTTTCTCTTTAAAATATACGGAAGGAGTTTCAAAATACATTTCATCAAATATCTTTACAAAATAAATACATGATCATTTAAATGACATAACAAAAACAAAACATCATTCCTATGATCATGCCAAAATCCTCCTTCCAACGGTGTATGCATATGACCCCCGATCTACAGTCAACGTCCCGAGGCACCACTCTGATCTGCATCACATGAAAATAACTGAAATGAGAATAAATCTCAGCAAGTGGAACTCTTATATAACAATGAACAATAACTCTGTAAAACATCTCTTTGAAATCATAAATACCATCAACTCTGAACTGTAAACTCTGAATATCAATTACATAGCAATAGCATAAAAATATGATGGTATTTCTCTTTTGCTCTGGGGATTGATATCAATAGTATCTCTGCTCTGGGGTGCTCGTATCCCAAATCGATATAAATACCGATAACTCTGAGGGATATAAGCCTATAGGCGATGATCATCTAATATTGCATGCAATCTCTGACTATGTATTTATCAATCCGAAAACATTTAAACTCTTCTCTGGTTTTAACAATCACTTTGAATTCTATATATCTCTTTGTATTCCCTTTAATCAATAATGAGACATACAATGCCTCCAATACATATAACAATACATACTATGGATCAAATGAAAGGGAATAACACAATAAACTCTTTGAAACACATACATATATAATCATGTGAGCAAAAGGAATGAATTTCCACTTACAAACCACAACAAACACCTCAACTTAGCTCTTGATCACCACCTACAACAAATAATGAGCAAAGTTTAGCCCATAAAGTAATCCAAAAATAGAATCCCTCCCCTTCTTAGTCCTAGGCAACCCAAAATAAAGTCCATAGAAATGTCAATCCAGTTCTTTTTAAGAATAGCACGCAAAAAGTGTTCTCAAAGTTCTATTGACAACTTCAGTTGTCCTGTTTCTGGATGACAAGTAGTAGATTACAACAATATGAGCAAATTTAGCCCATAAAGTAATCCAAAAATAGAATCCCTCCCCTTCTTAGTCCTAGGCAACCCCAAAATAAAGTGCATAGAAATGTCAATCCAAGTTCTTTTAAGAATAGCACGCACAAGTGTTCCCAAAGTTCTATTTACCAACTTCAGTTTTGTCCATCCGTTTTGAGGATGACAAGTAGTAGATTACAACAATTGAGCAAAGTTTAGCCCATAAGTAATCCAAAAATAGAATCCCTCCCCTTCTTAGTCCTAGGCAACCCCAAAATAAAGTCCATAGAAATGTCAATCCAAGTTCTTTTTAAGAATAGCACGCAAAAGTGTTCCCAAAGTTTCTATTTACAACTTCAGTTTGTCCATCCGTTTGAGGATGACAAGTAGTAGATTACAACAATATTGAGCAAAGTTTAGCCCATAAAGTAATCCAAAAATAGAATCCCTCCCCCTTCTTAGTCCTAGGCAACCCCAAAATAAAGTCCATAGAAATGTTCAATCCAAGTTCTTTTTAAGAATAGCACGCAAAAGTGTTCCCAAAGTTCTATTGACAACTTCAGTTTGTCCATCCGTTTGAGGATGACAAGTAGTAGATTACAACAATATTGAGCAAAGTTTAGCCCATAAAGTAATCCAAAATAGAATCCCTCCCCTTCTTAGTCCTAGGCAACCCCAAAATAAAGTCATAGAAATGTCAATCCAAGTTCTTTTTAAGAATAGCACGCAAAAGTGTTCCCAAAGTTCTATTGACAACTTCAGTTTGTCCATCCGTTTGAGGATGACAAGTAGTAGATTACAACAATATTGAGCAAAGTTTAGCCCATAAAGTAATCCAAAAATAGAATCCCTCCCCTTCTTAGTCCTAGGCAACCCCAAAATAAAGTCCATAGAAATGTCAATCCAAGTTCTTTTAAGAATAGCACGCAAAAGTGTTCCCAAAGTTCTATTGACAACTTCAGTTTGTCCATCTGTTTGAGGATGACAAGTAGTAGATTACAACAATATTGAGCAAAGTTTAGCCCATAAAGTAATCCAAAAATAGAATCCCTCCCCTTCTTAGTCCTAGGCAACCCCAAAATAAAGTGCCATAGAAATGTCAATCCAAGTTCTTTTTAAGAATAGCACGCAAAAGTGTTCCCAAAGTTCTATTGACAACTTCAGTTTGTCCATCTGTTTGAGGATGACAAGTAGTAGATTACAACAATATTGAGCAAAGTTTAGCCCATAAAGTAATCCAAAAATAGAATCCCTCCCCTTCTTAGTCCTAGGCAACCCCAAAATAAAGTGCATAGAAATGTCAATCCAAGTTCTTTTTAAGAATAGCACGCAAAAGTGTTCCCAAAGTTCTATTGACAACTTCAGTTTGTCCATCTGTTTGAGGATGACAAGTAGTAGATTACAACAATATTGAGCAAAGTTTAGCCCATAAAGTAATCCAAAAATAGAATCCCTCCCCTTCTTAGTCCTAGGCAACCCCAAAATAAAGTCATAGAAATGTCAATCCAAGTTCTTTTTAAGAATAGCACGCAAAAGTGTTCCCAAAGTTCTATTGACAACTTCAGTTTGTCCATCCGTTTGAGGATGACAAGTAGTAGATTACAACAATATTGAGCAAAGTTTAGCCCATAAAGTAATCCAAAAATAGAATCCCTCCCCTTCTTAGTCCTAGGCAACCCCAAAATAAAGTGCCATAGAAATGTCAATCCAAGTTCTTTTTAAGAATAGCACGCAAAAGTGTTCCCAAAGTTCTATTGACAACTTCAGTTTGTCCATCTGTTTGAGGATGACAAGTAGTAGATTACAACAATATTGAGCAAAGTTTAGCCCATAAAGTAATCCAAAATAGAATCCCTCCCCTTCTTAGTCCTAGGCAACCCCAAATAAAGTCCATAGAAATGTCAATCCAAGTTCTTTTTAAGAATAGCACGCAAAAGTGTTCCCAAAGTTCTATTGACAACTTCAGTTTGTCCATCCTGTTTGAGGATGACAAGTAGTAGATTACAACAATATTGAGCAAAGTTTAGCCCATAAAGTAATCCAAAATAGAATCCCTCACCTTCTTAGTCCTAGGCAACCCCAAAATAAAGTCCATAGAAATGTCAATCCAAGTTCTTTTTAAGAATAGCACGCAAAAGTGTTCCCAAAGTCTATTGACAACTTCAGTTTGTCCATCCGTTTGAGGATGACAAGTGTAGATTACAACAATATGAGCAAAGTTTAGCCCATAAAGTAATCCAAAAATAGAATCCCTCCCCTTCTTAGTTCTAGGCAAACCCCAAATAAAGTGCATAGAAATGTCAATCCAAGTTCTTTTTTAAGAATAGCACGCAAAAGTGCCCAAAGTTCTATTTACAACTTCAGTTTGTCCATGTTTGAGGATGACAAGTAGTAGATTCACAACTATATGAGCAAAGTTTAGCCCATAAAGGAATCCAAAACTAGAATCCCTCACTTCTTAGTCCTAGGCAACCCCAAAATAAAGTCCATAGAAATGTCAATCCAAGTTTTTTATGAATAGCACGCAAAAGTGTTCCCAAAGTTCTATTTACAACTTCAGTTTGTCCATCCGTTTGAGGATGACAAGTAGTAGATTACGCCAATATTGAGCAAAGTTTAGCCCATAAAGTAACAAAAATAGAATCTCTCCCCTTCTTAGTCCTAGGCAACCCCAAAATAAAGTCCATAGAAATGTCATCCAAGTTCTTTTTAAGAAATCACGCAAAAGTGTTCCCAAAGTTCTATTTACAACTTCAGTTTGTCCATCCGTTTGAGGATGACAAGTAGTAGATTACAAACAATATTGAGCAAAGTTTAGCCCATAAAGTAATCCAAAAATAGAATCCTCCCTTCTTAGTCCTAGGGGAACCCCAAAATAAAGTCCATAGAAATGTCAATCCAAGTTCTTTTTAAGAATAGCACGCAAAAGTGTTCCCAAAGTTCTATTGACAACTTCAGTTTGTCCATCCGTTTGAGGATGACAAGTAGTAGATTACAACAATATTGAGCAAAGTTTAGCCCATAAAGTAATCCAAAAATAGAATCCCTCACCTTCTTAGTCCTAGGCAACCCCAAAATAAAGTCCATAGAAATGTCAGTCCAAGTCTTTTAAGAATAGCACGCAAAGTGTTCTCAAAGTTCTATTTAAACTTCAGTTTGTCCATCGTTTGAGGATGACAAGTAGTAGATTCACAACAATATGAGCAAAGTTTAGCCCATAAAGTAATCCAAAAATAGAATCCCTCCCCTTCTTAGTCCTAGGCAACCCCAAAATAAAGTCCATAGAAATGTCAATCCAAGTTCTTTTTAAGAATAGCACGCAAAAGTGTTCCCAAAGTTCTATTGACAACTTCAGTTTGTCCATCTGTTTGAGGATGACAAGTAGTAGATTACAAAATATGAGCAAAGTTTAGCCCATAAGTAATCCAAAAATAGAATCCCTCCCTTCTTAGTCCTAGGCAACCCCAAAATAAAGTCCATAGAAATGTCAATCCAAGTTCTTTTTAAGAATAGCACGCAAAAAATGTTCCAAAGTTCTATTGACAACTTCAGTTTTCCATCTCGTTTGAGATGACAAGTGTAGATTACAACAATATTGAGCAAAGTTTAGCCCATAAAGTAATCCAAAAATAGAATCCCTCCCCTTCTTAGTCCTAGGCAACCCCAAAATAAATAAATGCCATAGAAATGTCAATCCAAGTTCTTTTAAGATAGCACGCAAAAGTGTTCCCAAAGTTCTATTTACAACTTCAGTTTGTCCATCCGTTGAGGATGACAAGTAGTAGATTACAACAATATTGAGCAAAGTTTAGCCCAAAAGTAATCCAAATAGAATCCTCACCTTTTGTAGTGCCCGTTCCAGAATCACCTACTAATGAAGAACTAAGCATGCAATTAACTAATTAATAATAATCAGAGATACAGCGGAAATATGTTGGCCAACGACTAGTAGTTATACCACCCAATCGAAATCAGAACAACTCAAAAATATGTACAACCATATCGAATAGAATAGTACTGAAAACTAAACCAACCAGCTACTCACTGTCCTCCTCCTGCTCTTCCCGAGCCATCCAACCTGAGGCCTGCCCCGTGGGAATGGGTGTCCAAGATAACAAAACCGAGGACGTGAGCGATAAGAACGCCCCAGTACAAAAGGCGAGTATACAAGCCTATATGAAATGCAATGCTATGATATTTACAGGGAGTCAAGAAACAGGAGTAACAAAGGATTCTCAAAATGCTCAGTCTAGAGGCGCCAAGTGGATAGTGCCGCGCGGTATCCTCTGGGTCACTGCATCCACTACAAGAACAGACGTGGACCTAAAAGTTCCCGGATCACCGAAGCCCTCCGGACCCGTCGGGCCACTGTGTACTCTCGGTTGTCCATGCGTCCACAAGACAGACAGGGCGGCGGCCCCACAAGATATAGCTTACTCGAAAGAGATACAGCTCAACAGTAGCTATCTCGAAGAGAGAGAAACGGCTCAACATGAAATGCAACATGCATCATTAAACGTGACATAATAGCATGCATCATATGACATATATCAATGCAAAACATAATCATTGCAACACATCATAAGGATGTATACTCGACCAGGATATCTCGGATAGTACTTTCGTACCTCTATCACAGCAAGCCTAGCCTTACGCAACACCGTAATCAGGTCTAGAACAAGCCTACGCAATCAAAAGCATACCCAATGAACAATACTACCATGCTGACTAGCAAAACCAGTACTACCAAAGGTTTGGGTTTACCTTCGTCGTCGACAGCCTTTGATGTCGATTGCCTCGTAACTCAGGCGTCGCCTACGCTACCAATACCTGGCTGCTCTTGGCTATCGCTCGACCGACAATAACCCTAGAACCTTCCAAACCTCAAATATGAGACAACAATGTAATAGCCGAGTCCGGTGTCACGGTACGATTTAACGTTCGTTTGTTATTTGAGTTATTTGATTAGAGGTTTAGAGTGTGTTTATGGGCTATAGTATGTTTAGTATATGTCTGAGGTGTTAGTTGTTGTTGGTTGTTCGTTCAGAGTTCGGATCGATTTTGTTCATGGGAATAGTTGCTTGGCCGTGGCTTGAGTGCACCCGCGCTCTTAACTGGAGTGCCCCGCGTGTTTTTTACTGGTGCAAGTTTTTGTGTTGGAGGGCCGTTAGCATCACCGCACCGCGGTTGATGCAGTGACCGCACCGCGGTGTGTAGCGCACCCGAGCGGTGCTTGCAGTGCCGCACCCGCGGTGTCTGTTGGTTCAGGAATTTGTGGACTGCCGAAGCTCAGCGCACCCGACGGCCTTTGTGTTGGCGCACCCGCGGTGATGAAAGTAGAGGTAATATGGTCGAGATTTATAGTACCTTTTTGATGGATTGACTTCATTCTTTCCTCTTTTTATTTCGAAATCCTCTCATTTCTAGGGTTTTTAGTCATTTCTCCTTTCTATATTCGATTCAGGCGTTTGTTTGGAATTTCGACTTGAGGTTCGACGTTCTCCTTGGTGCTAGGAAGCTTGGGTAAGCTTTTGTGCGATTCTGTTAGGTTGTAAATTAAGGTTGTTTAGGTTGGTTGTTTATGTGGATTTATGGATTATTTAGCTTGTAATCTTGGATATTGAGTGATATTTGTGATTGTGGATA
>NW_027331073.1:0-788 GCF_022965805.1 Primulina eburnea
TTGCTCTGGGGATTGATATCAATAGTATCTCTGCTCTGGGGTTGCTCGTATCCCAAATCGATATAAATACCGATAACTCTGAGGGATATAAGCCTCTGGGCGATGATCATCTAATATTGCATGCAATCTCTGACTATGTATTTATCAATCCGAAAACATTTAAACTCTTCTCTGGTTTTAAACAATCACTTTGAACTCTATATATCTCTTTGTATTCCCTTTAATCAATAATGAGACATACAATGCCTCCAATACTATAACAATACATACTATGGATCAAATGAAAGGGAATAACACAATAAACTCTTTGAAACACATACATATAAATCATGTGAGCAAAAGGAATGAATTTCCACTTACAAACCACAACAAACACCTCAACTTAGCTCTTGATCACCACCTACAACAAATAATCCACAAATAACACCAATATCAACTAAATATCCAAGATTACAAGCTAAATAATCCATAAATCCACATAAACAACCAACCTAAACAACTCTTAATTTACAACCTTAACAGAATCGCACCAAAAACTTACCCAAGCTTCCTAGCACCAAGGAGAACGTCGAACTCAAGTCGAAATTCTAAACAAACGCTTGAATCGAAGATAGGAAGTGAAAGAAATGACCAAAAACCCTAGAAATGGAGAGAAAAGTCGAGAATGGAGGAGAAAAGAAAGGGAAAGTATGGCCAACCACTCCAAAAAGTAGCTTAAAAACTCGCCCATACCTTCACCGCGGGTGCGCCAACACAAGGACCGCGGGTGCGCTGAGCTTTCGGCAGTC
>NW_027331074.1:0-2112 GCF_022965805.1 Primulina eburnea
AACATTGCGGATCTGTTATTTAGAGAAGTCGCTAGGTTGCATGGCATGCCTAGGACTATTGTTTCTGGTCGCGATTTTAAATTATGATTTACTTTTGGAAGACTTTCTGGGCTAAACTTGGCACAAAAATTGTTGTTTTACTACTACTACTTGTCATCCTCAAACGAATGGACAAACTGAAGTTGTCAATAGAACTTTGGGAACACTTTTGCGTGCTATTCTTAAAAAGAACTTGGAGTGACATTTATATGAACTTTATTTTGGGTTGCCTAGGACTAAGAAAGGGAGGGATTCTATTTTCGTTGTTGTGGATAGATTCTCTAAGATGACACATTTTATAGCTTGTCATAAAACCGATGATGCTACAAGCATTGCGGATTTGTTCTTTAGAGAAGTCGCTACGTTGCATGGCATGCCTAGGACTATTGTTTCTGGTCGCGGTGTTAAATTATTGAGTTACTTTTGGCAGACTTTATGGGCTAAAATTGGCACAAAATTGTTGTTTTCTACTACTTGTCATCCTCAAATGGATGGAAAAACTGAAGTTGTCAATAGAACTTTGGGAACATTTTGCGTGCTATTCTTAAAAAGAACTTGGATTGACATTCTATGGACTTTATTTTGGGTTGCCTAGGACTAATAAAGGGAGGGATTCTATTTTCGTTGTTGTGGATAGATTCTCTAAGATGACACATTTTGATAGCTTGTCATAAAACCGATGATGCTTCAACATTGCGGATTTGTTCTTTAGAGAAGTCGTTAGGTTGCATGGCATGACTAGGACTATTGTTTTTGATCGCGATGTCAAATCTGAGTTACTTTTGGAAGACTTTATGTGCTAAACTTGGCACAAAATTGTTGTTTTCACTTTTACTTGTCCTCCTCCAACGGATGGGACAAACTCAGTTTCAATAGAACTTTGGACACTTTTGCTTGCTATTCTTAAAAAGAACTTGGATTGACATTTCTATGGCCTTTTATTTGTTTGCCTAGGAATAAGAAGGGAGGGATTCTATGTTTGTTGTTGTGGATAGATTCTCTAAGATGACACATTTTATAGCTTGTCATAAAACCGAAGATGCTTCAAACATTGCGGATTTGTTATTTAGAGAAGTCGCTAGGTTGCATGGCATGCCTAGGACTATTGTTTCTGGTCGCGATGTTAAATTATTGAGTTACTTTTGGAAGACTTTCTGGGCTAAACTTGGCAGAAAATTGTTGTTTACTACTACTACTTGTCATCCTCAAACGAATGGACAAACTGAAGTTGTCAATAGAACTTTGGGAACACTTTTGCGTGCTATTCTTAAAAAGAACTTGGAGTGACATTTCTATGGACTTTATTTTGGGTTGCCTAGGACTAAGAAGGGGAGGGATTCTATTTTTGTTGTTGTGAATAGATTCTCTAGATGACAGTTTTATATCTTGTCATAAAACGATGATGCTTCAACATTGCGGATTTGTTTCTTTAGAGAATTCGCTAGGTTGCATGGCATGCCTAGGACTATTGTTTTGGTCGCGATGTTAAATTATTGAGTTACTTTTGGAAGACTTTATGGGCTAAACTTGGCACAAAATTGTTGTTTACTACTACTTATCATCCTCAAACGAATGGACAAACTGAAGTGTCAATAGAACTTTGGGAACACTTTTGCGTGCTATTCTTAAAAAGAACTTGGATTGACATTTCTATGGCCTTTATTTTATGTTTGCCTAGGAATAAGAAAGGAGGGATTCTATGTTTGTTGTTGTGGATAGATTCTCTAAGATGACACATTTTATAGCTTGTCATAAAACCGATGATGCTACAAGCATTGCGGATTTGTTCTTTAGAGAAGTCGCTACGTTGCATGGCATGCCTAGGACTATTGTTTCTGGTCGCGGTGTTAAATTCTTGAGTTACTTTTGGAAGACTTTCTGTGCTAAACTTGGCACAAAATTGTTGTTTTCTACTACTTGTCATCCTCAAATGGATGGACAAACTGAAATTGTCAATAGAACTTTGGGAACTCTTTTGCGTGCTATTCTTAAAAAGAACTTGGATTGACATTTTTATGGACTTTATTTTGGGTTCGTAGGACTAAGAAGGGGAGGGATTCTATTTTTGTTATT
>NW_027331075.1:0-100000 GCF_022965805.1 Primulina eburnea
TCGTTGTGATGTAGTTGTGGGCATGAAGTATAATAAATAGCCACATCACTCATTCATCAATCAAGGAACCATTGAAACATGAAAAAAACGCACCAAGTCGGAAGAAATACGACAGCATGGAATTTTTGAAGCATATGTCTTCTGCAGCTAGTACCCATCTACCTAACTTTGGGTCCGTGATTGGGAAATCCTTAAGCCCCCACATCAACGGGTCATCCATCCTGGATCAATAGAAACTGTAATAAGTTGAGAACTTGATTCTTGCTGCATGATTCGAGATAAGAATATCATTCCAGTGTTAAATCCAATAAGACGACATAAGCATTACATTCTAAAGATACAAAATGCATAGAAACCAAATGTTTCAGTGACATTCACTACATGATTCGAGATACGACTGTTATTGCACTGTAAAATCCAACTAAATAACATAAACATTACATTCTTGAAGAACAGTACACAAGAAACCAAATCTTTCAACGAGACTTGTAAGCTGATTGCTAGACTTCTTGCCCCCAAAGGTCGTCGTTATTAGGGCTATTCAATAAAAATTCATGGAGATAGTAATAAACTCGATGAATGCAAAGATCCAGAGGTTCTACCACCAGAAGTAATCAACTGTCCAAATTAACATGCTTTTTCAATAAAACTCGACTCCTGAGAAAGCAGGATCAAATTCAAATCGAAAGGGGTCCTTTCTTTATTTCGAAAAGAAAATTACATAGAGAATGACTGACGTTGACATGTGATTGCTGACAGTGAGTAACGGGACGCCGGAAGGGCGGGATCGGACGAGGCGGAGAAGGGTTTCGACGTTGTAAACTGTGGTGGTATTGAACAGATTCACTACTGCCTTCGAGAGTGCTCCCACGGCCAAGAACACTAACTTCCGAGGTACTCCACCCAGGTGGTCCGCTCTCGCCGCCCACTCCATCTTCCTCATCCCGCCGCCGCCGACGTGACCGTTTTCCAATTTTTTGATTTCTTGTGGTTTTTTTTCAAATTAAATAATATAAATAGTAAAAGATTTTGATTAGAAAAAAAAAAAATCCTATTAATAGTAAGCCGGGCCCTTCTTCTCATTTTTTTTTTTCAAAAAAATCTTAAATTATATTTTTTAATTATACTTATTATTAATTCATTAAAGTTACTTTTAGTAATAATTTATTTCTTACTAATTTTAATAATAATTTTTTTTATAAAAAATCTGTTTTCGTCTTATTCTTGATTTATTTATTACTAATAGTTTCATTTAAGGAGTACGTGAAAGAATTTCTAGTTATTTTGAAGTGATGTTTTTAGATATTACTAGGTAGGGACACCTCAATTCTTGAGGTGTCTTACCCATATTTATAGATTAATATGAGTATTTATATTGTTTCTATAAAATAATTAATTATGTGTGTATATTTGTACAAGTCGTATTTAACAATGTAATTTTAAAAATTATATGTATTATGTGTATATTATTTTTTTACTTTCCGTCATAACAATATTCATACATTTAGCATTTCAAATTGACCTAACAAAATAAAAAAAATTGAGAAAACAAAGAATTTAAACGAATCAAATATTGATTAATTTATACCTATACATTATTATATAGCTTTTGTAGCAATAACTATATCACATATATTCGAATAAATCTTAAAAAACTATTATTTAAATTTCGTAATAATTATATTACATATATTCAAATAAATCTAAAAAAACAAACTAGATAATATATATATATAACTACCAAGAAATACCAATCCAATGAAGAAAATAACGAACACTGATTCTACTCATCCGAGTATCATATACAGAGGATGTCATTTGGAGACCATAACTCTTTCAGCGCCACAATCAAGGGCGACTTGTGGAATTCAATCAACCAAGTCTCTTCTTCTGAAAGCCACTCAAGAGTGCATACGAGAAGCAAAAAGCCTTCATCCGAGGAACGTAGATCCACCAGGAACTCTCCATATAGCAGCACGCTATGTACAAATCACTGGAAATTCCAGGTACATTAACACAAGCCTGGAAGAAGTATAGGAAAGAAATCTGGAAGCAAAATCTAAATCCAAGCAAGAGAACCTCGGTCATTAGCAGCTTGAGGACGGCCTCTAGTGGGGTGTAGGTGTTCTGTTAGCATTGAGTTCCTACGTCCACAAACAGACACCATATGAATATTGGTATATAAAATCTTGTTTACTCAAACAAAAGACGAGATTTAGAAACAAGAAGTAAGAGATAACTGAAGCACCTGCATCTACGTGTCTTTATATGGCATTCGGGAGAAGTCTCTGGAGATGAAATTGCCGGGGGTAGTTGGTGAATTAGTTTTGGAACAACAACTAAATCTCTGCCCAATACCAAGATAGCACCAGCATTATTTGAAGTACCTGAAGAAACAAACCAAAAAATGAACAAGTCAAACTTTAGAGGATAAAGTCGATGTACGAGCGAATATACATCCTATCATCATGTAAATCCATCAAAGCCTTTCAATGCATTCCCAAGAATGTTGGTTCCTCGCAAACAGCTTGGTCTCCAGTTCGTACACCTAGGAGCAACACCCAAAATACTTGGATTGAAAAACAATTAAATAAATACTCCCGAAAAAAGAAAACAAGTACATGAACAGAGAAACCCCATCTAAACCTTAATTTTGATAAAAAAAAAAAAAAAAAAAAAAAAAAAAACCAACACACCTAGAACAAATAAAATTTCGGTAATTAATTCAAATTTCCAGAATTAACGCACCCCACCAAATTCGATATAAATAAACTGGAGGATACAAGTTGAAACTAACCATTTACAACTGAAAAATCATTCCATTTTTTCATAAAGTACACATCTTTAAATATTTGACAAACCCATAATTGATAAAACTGAAGCAAGATTAGCTTTTTTTTTAAAGCGAGAAGATAAGTACCATGTCGGAAGAAACTTACCTCGAACATCGACAAAAGCCGAGCGGTGGAGAGAAGAAAGCCGAAACCCCGAACAGAAGCAGGAGAAGAGCGCAGCCGCGGTGGAGAGGAAAAAACAGAAGCCCCAAACAGAAGCAGGAGAAACGCAAACATGAGAAGCAAAGAACGGAGTAGACACGCTTTGTTGTCGGCGCTTCTCTGATGCGGTGGACAGAACCAAGGCTTCAAAACAACAAAAAAGGGAAGAGTAACCTAATATCAGCTTTCTAAGTAGCACAACTGGAAACATAACAGAAGGCAAAACTTTTTAAGAGAAGCTATTCCAACCTTAACGAATGAAAAGATCACGGAATATTCTCTTCAGATATGCATAATCAGGTTTGTCCTCAAAATGCAGTGCACGACAATAATGAAAATAAGACGCAAACTCAGTTGGATAACGCCGGCAAAGCGACTGGCCAAAAGTAACTCAATTGTTAACCCAGCATATAATTATTAAAGAGTGCATCCAACTATAATGTTCATCGCAAATTACCTCAATAGAAGTTGAAACCTTTTTCTCGCTATTTTTTTTCATATTTCTGCTTCTTAGTGTCAGCTTTTAATCACTGCCAAGGAAGATTATGCAGTACATATGTCATAGAATAGCTCAGTGCAATTTAAGAACCAAGATGACACGATTTTAAGTAATACTTACGTTCTCTCAAAAAGTACATAAGGACATATCCAAGTGATTCCAAATCATCTCTCCTACTTTACTTTGCTCTAAGAGCACACGAACAAAAATTCAACAAGTGGGAATTTGAATAACATGAATTTATGAATAAAAAAGATAAAAGGGTAGAAAACAATCACTGACCAATGCCCAGGTGAGTATTCATGCTGGCATATCGTGCGGTTCCAGTTAAGTTTTTGTTCTCCCTGCAGTCAAGATGGATGTAACTCAATATAGATTAAAAAACAATCACATATTCAGAAATACAGATTTCAGAAAACAATATCCATCATAGAATTGCATATGACATGGCCTGCAAATGAAAACTGAGAAGCAAACAAGTTGATTTGTATCACATGTATCTATTTTCTAGATTAGTCGGAATACATTTTTGTGAATGATTGTATGTTCCGTCGATAAGCCAATGGAAAAGGAAAATTTAATCAACGAAAAACAATTGTAGTAAACAAATTTGGCCAAGTAATTTTCACTCTGCAGTTATGAGTGTAATTTATACGTATAAAAAATGTAGGAATATGAATTGGTGATTAGCGTACAACATTCAAGGGCCATCAAATCATGTAGGACCATGGAGCTATACGCCTCGAGATATCTCAAAGAGCTAAAAATCCTCTAAACCAACTTAACACAATGTGAAAGCGAAACAGAAAAGGAATATTAACCCTTTCAAATTTGCAGCACAGATGCAACAAGTGGCATCTTCGCAAAGGTTACCAACAAAAAGAAACTGATTTTAATCTAACCTGTAAGGAATATGTTGGTGGGTTGAACTGTCTCTGTATTTCTTAGCCAGACCAAAATCAATGACGTACACCTGGCATCATTGTCAAATTAGCATAATACATCAGATATATATTCTAATAGAAATGTCCAAATAAAATGAAGAACAGCAGCAAGCAGTTGCCTGATTTGCACTTCGTCCCAGCCCCATGAGGAAATTATCTGGTTTGATATCCCGATGTAGGAATGACTTAGAATGGACAAACTCAACGCGATTGATCTGACACTAATATATGACAACTTATTACAGGGTCAACAATTTTATTAAAACGTTGCTAAAAATCTTATTCGTAAATTAGTAATGTGATCCAAAACAACATGTAATAAAGGACTGACCATTTGATCTGCAAGCATGAGAACCGTCTTCAGAGAAAGTTTCCTACTTAAAAAATTGAATAGATCCTCAAGGCTGGGCCCAAGCAAGTCCATAACTAAAACATTGTAATCACCTTCCACGCCAAACCATTTTACATTTGGTATCCCAACTGAAATTTGATGAATATCATGGAGTTAGAACCATCAAATATAGTCAGTGAGAGAAGTCCACGATTCGAGCAACAACAGTAAGAAAATTGTTAATAAAGTAATACTTCCGTTTGTAGAATTCTATACAAATTTGACTCATAAAGCAATTGAGGATGTTTTGTCTTCACATTTTACTGCAGATGTCAGAAAACAGAACTCGTCAAAAAGAGAGATTTCAAGATATACAACCACTCCTTAAAAACAATGATAAAAAGGAAAACAAGTGGAAATAAGGAACTTAAAACAAACAAGTGTAAATGGTTTCTTAAAACAAATAGTTGAAAGCTTGGTATCACATTTTATTCGTTAATTCTCAACCAATCAACAATAGCTATGCATATCCCATTCTGACATACACTTATGGAGTCAACAGGCACATAACGATCAAAGATTTTAAGAGACACACTCTAGCTTTTCCCCTACGCAAATGTGCTTGCACGGAATATTGTTGAATTACTACTCATAAAAAGAACTAAGAAACACTTTTCATGATCCGCCATCAACATATAAACTCTTAACGAGACACAATAAACAGTTTGAACTCCACCAAACAAGTATTGTCTGATCAGCAACTTGCTCACATAAATTATCAATGCGCATTATCAAATCTAGTTTTCCCACTGCGTGCTCCGATTGGTTTTTTAAGAATTATATATAAGAATAATTTAGTTATTTTAAACAATAAGAACAAAAGATATGAAGAAAAATTTATGAATTACACATCATTTATATATAGGGACAATTGCGAACGTTTTCTACACAACGGAAACAATAAAATATAATCTGAAAAAATTCTTTAAAATTAATCTAATTCGTAAAACATGCCATTTTCTGTAAAGTAAAGGTTCTTGAGGAGGTTAACACATAAGAAGCTTACCAATGCCAAGAAGGGAGAACGCAACGCAAAAGAGTTAAGCCCGAGAAACTGTAACAAGAAGGAGGCAGACAACACAACAGGTAAAATTTGTTTGCTGGACTTTGGTCGGTGCAATGGTGGGAAGACAAAGACCGAGGCTCCCAAACGAAGGAAGAAAATAGGAAAACGATGAGGCAAAGAAGGAAGCCAAACCCACTTGCAGTGATGTGTCGCTGGACTTTGCTCGGTGCAATGGTGGGAAGACAAAGACCGAGGCTCCCAAACGAAGGAAGAAAAGAGGAAAACGAAGAGGCAAAGAAGGAAGCCAAACCCACTTGCAGTGATGTGTCGCTGGACTTTGCTCGGTGCAATGGTGGGAAGACAAAGACCGAGGCTCCCAAACGAAGGAAGAAAAGAGGACGAAGAGACAAAGAAGGAAGCCAAACCCAGTGATCTGGTGCGGTGGAGAGCAGAGACAATCCCACATGCCATCGTGTCTTTTGTCTGTCATGTGGTGGAAGAGACACCTGTAGTGGGTGTTACCGGGAACCGGGAGGAAACTGGCCATCCCCAACTTATTCCCTCTTTTAGTATAGTAGATATATTCGATATTATAATAGTTGAGATGATTACAAAAACTATTTGAGTAGGACAACAAAATTTCTTCCTCTTTTTTCTCCTCTTCGACGCCAAAAAACCTTCATTTTTCTATCATAATATTATTACATTTTTGTTATTGGAATTAAGTTTAATAGAAATTAGATTTTTTTGTCATACACAACAATGTGTACGAACACATTAATTATAATATTAATATCAAATTACAAATGTCTAATATTCATTCTATAAATTGATTCAACAATATTTCAAATATCTAATATTATGTTACACGTAACGCGTATGTCTCAGTCATTAGTAAAGAAGTGTATGAGAACTGAGAATCAAAAGCAGAGCTTTCAGAAATAAAAATACAAAAATTGCGTCAAAAATTAATTTTTAGTAAAATTACAACAATTTATTTAACATATGTAACATATATCTCTTTCATTATCTAATTTCTTATTTCCAACTTCTCGCTAAAATTACTATTGAGCTCCTCGGCCCTTGAGACATGATTGCAAGTGTTTTCCAATTTCCAATCTTCATCTCTTCCATTTCTGCAACTTTTGGGGAGGTGTTGATATATAAATTTCGATTTCGATTTCAATTTCTGAAATTTAATCGCTTCGATTTCATTGTTAGGACATGTACGATATCATTCTAACAAAATTGACTCGTGAGACAATCTCATAAGAGTTTTTATAAAAACTTAAATGTGAGAAAGTACACATTTGAAATTAAGAAAAACGATACACCAAATATGGTTATTATGAAACCATAATACTATAATAATAATGGTACTGATTATTATTATTTAATTATGTTATTTTTAATTTGGTAAAGAAAATTATTACAATTGAGTTTGGAAATTCAGGATATGATAGCTTACTAGCATGTGCCCCCAATAGCCAGATAATGGCCCAACCGTTGTTTAAATATCATCAACCATGAAATGGGCTGAAAATCCATTTTTCTCATGGATTTCAAGAATTATTTTTCTTTTGGACCCAACACTACTTAGGTATTATATTTCATTTTTCATGTATATAAAATTTACATTCCATTTTCATATAGAAATAAAATATATTCTAAATGAAAGAAGTAAAAGACGTCACATTGATATAGATATTACTTGTTTAGAGTCTTCGACCCAAATCTTATCTCTATAAAAAAATTCTTTTACATTACGTTTGGATGAACGAAATTGACTGGAAATTTTTTTTTTATTCGAGATAAATTCAAGCAAAGACAGATACAAAAATTTGATTGTGGAGGGCAGAGAATTAGTCATCACAGATATATATATATAAAATCATCATATAACAAAAAAATAAAATCCCTCCTTTAAACTAGAAGTTGTTATATGGAGCAAACCAACTCCAGTCTTCAATAATGGTTTCCCAAAGTGCAGACTCCAAGTCTCCAAGCAGCTTTCTCATCTTCAGAAATGGAACTAATTTATAAAGGGGCTTATTTAATATATCAGCAATTGGATCCTCATCCCTGCGGTAAAGAAGATCAATTACTCCTTGCTTCACTAATCTATCAGATAGTGATATTTTACATCTATATGATTGTTTCTTCCATGAAGAACTGGATTTTTAGAAAGCTTGATCACAGAGCTGCCGTCACATAGATTTCAATAGGTCCTTGTTGCTTGAAGTTCATCTCTTCGAGTAAATTTTTTAACCACACAGCTTGGCTAGCACAAGAAGTCGCAGCTATGAATTCTGCTTCTGTAGTTGATAAAGTGACGATTGATTGTTTCTTTGAAGACTAAGAAACAACTCATGATCCCAAAATGAAAGCATATCCCGAGGTGTTTTTCCTATCATCCAAATCTCCAGCATAGTCACTATCAGCAAAATCCAGTAAATTAAATCTGATTTTTATCCTTTCTTGTAGAACAATCCAAATTCAAAAGTACCATGCAAGTATCTTAAGATCCTCTTGGCAACTAGAAGATGCATTTCTGTTTAGATAGACTTACAGAATATATAATGTATGGCCTTGTTGGCTGCTGTTGTTAAATACATTAAACTTCTCACAATTTTCCAGTAGAGTGTGCTGTAAACTATTTTTCTTTCATAATCTCTAGTTAACTTTAGACCAAACTTTGTTGGCGTGCTTGCTGCATTACAATAATTCATTCGAAACTTGCTAGAATGTGTTGGATGAAAAGAAAATTGATAATAACTTCATTCGACAAGCTATAAAATATATTATTTTCAATCTTATTAATTCAACAATCATTTGAGTATTCATCTCTCATTCAATCATGATTAATAATATTCGTAACATAAAATATTATCTCCATTCTAGCGATTGCGATTGATAAAATCAAAACCAAAGTCCACATGTTTTTAAATTATTAGATATGGCTAATCTCTTCTTGTTTGAACTATCTTTCTAGAAATATCACCAAATTTGGATGTGGTACGTTATTTGTTGTGTAAGTGACAAAAGCTTAAAAGCTTGGATGTGGTACGTTATTTGTTGTGTCGGCTCAAAAAAAGGTTCGCATATACTGTAAGAGGGTTAGAGATCTTACTCCAATTGTTACATAACAAAGTAAAAAGGGAAATCTTTCGCTGCAATATCGGGTGTGCTCTATACCCAATCCAATGACTCATACTTTCAATCAAATAAATCTTACCCTTAATTAATTAAATGCATGCATGAAATCCAAATTACCTATATTTTACATGTATAGTGTGATATTCGTTTGTCCCACATGGTAAAAACTAAATATTTAAAATGAGTTTATGATAAGCTACAATGAGCTTTTATAATATTTTGGATTAATCATTTTTTTAAAACGAAAACGAATACAAAATAATTATTATAAGAATACATTGTGTAATCGTGTAAGCACATGCCCAGTGTAGGTTGTGACATATACCATTAAAAACTAGTAATGGTCCAATTTCATCCATTAAATTATTAATTCAAGATATATGTTAGGGATAGCGTAACCAACCCTCCGCCAACAATTAATCAAAGCTCTACATAGATAGGTTTAAATACACATAAAAAAACAATCAAATTTACATACTTAAACAAATATATAAGAGCCAAACTTTACGAGCACAATCCCCCAACTTAACACGTCAAACTTTCAAACACAACGTGTAATTATTTTGGTAGTTTCGTAATCTCAAAATTAATGGGTTATCATTTGTATAACCCTAGTTGTACATAAAGCTTAACTCGATTTTTTATTTGACTTCTGAAATGTGAATATTTTATGATGTCACGTCTGCAATCTTTGTATCATTTTAAATTTTTTTGGTGTCATATTAACATTTTAATGAGATATGACTAAAAAATAAAGAAAAAAAAAGTTAATTTATGAAATCAAACTTTGAATATTTGATTAATTAAAAAAGAAGAAGTCAATATACCTAAATTTTTCTTTAATTTCCTCTGAATAGATACACGCTATATATCAACTAATGCTAATAAGCAGCTACATTAATGCAACATATCTTATAATTTTACAAAGCATATATATATATATATATATATATTTCATAACCAAAGAGCAAGCTTGCAGCTGGAAAACCAGAACCATGTATCCACTTGAGCAATCTCCTGCAAATTATAATTCTAGGCTTCTTTCGTCACCATATCTCCAAGAAACTCACACCCTCCCGTGGAAGAAATCATGGAAACCGAGTTGTAAAAAGTTTAATTCCAGGGCTGCAACAAAATGCATCATTCAACCTTCAGAATCCGTGCCTCTCATGAATAAAAAATCTGTCGAATCTGTCGTTCAAGAAACTGAACGATTCACAGAACACAAGGTGAAGCAGGGATCTTCTGCGGCGAATTCAACCCCTCTCACCCCTATAGGGTTCTTGGAAAGGGCTGCTGTTGTTTATGGAAACTGCCCTTCTGTTATTCACAACGAGAAAACTTATACATGGTCTGAAACTCACGCCAGATGTGTGAGATTGGCCTCTTCGATTGTGTCGCTAGGCGTCAAGAAAGGCGAAGTTGTTTCTGTAGTGGCACCCAATATCCCTGCGATGTGTGAGCTCCATTTTGCGGTTCCTATGTCTGGCGCCATTCTTAATAATGTTAATCTTCGGCTGGATGCGAAAGCGATCTCCAATCTGCTACAGCACAGCGAGTCTAAGCTTGTGTTTGTTGATTATCAAGCATCTTCGTCAGTCCAGGAAGCTGTTTCATTGTTTCCTCCGAATCTGCAGCGCCCGATTTTAGTTCTGATCACAGAAGATAATGGAGATGATTGTCAGATCAATGGGAAAGATGATCATTACAAGATAATTTACGAAAAAATGGTCGAGAATGGTGATGCTGGTTTCAAATGGATTAGACCAGACAGCGAGTGGGAACCGATTACATTGAATTACACCTCCGGCACCACCTCTTCTCCTAAAGGAGTGCTGAACAGCCACCGAGGAGCATTCTTGATCGCAATGGATTCATTGCTTGATTGGTCTGTTCCAAAGCAGCCTGTGTACCTGTGGACACTTCCTATGTTCCACGCCAACGGGTGGTCCTACGCCTGGGGCATGGCCGCCGTTGGCGGAGTTAATGTGTGCCTCCGCCGTGTCGATGGACCCTCCATCTGTGAAGCATTACGCAAGTATAAAGTAACAAATATGTGTGGCGCACCAGTGGTGCTTAGCATGATAACAAATTACCTTGGCGGGAAACACCTTGATAGTCCAGTTCAAATCATGACCGCAGGAGCACCGCCTCCCGCGGCTGTTCTCGGCCTAGCGGAGAAATTAGGTTTCATCGTGAGTCATGGCTATGGGTTGACGGAGACCGGCGGGCCGGTGGTATCATGCACGTGGAAGAAAGAATGGAACAATCTGCCAGCCCTAGAAAGAGCCAAACTGAAAGCAAGACAAGGAGTGGCAACCATCGGATTCGCAGAGGCCGACGTCGTGGATCCCGAAACTGGGGCGAGCGTGAAAAGGGACGGAACAACAATCGGAGAAATCGTGTTAAAAGGTGGATCCGTGATGCTTGGGTATCTCAAAGATCCCGAAGGAACTTCGTATTGCATGAAAGACAATGGCTGGTTCTACACTGGAGATGTAGGCGTGATGCACCCGGATGGATACTTAGAAGTGAAAGACAGATCCAAGGATATCATCATCTGCGGCGGCGAGAATCTAAGCAGTGTTGAGATGGAGTCTGTGCTTTACTCCCAACCGGCGGTTAAAGAAGCGGCTGTGGTTGCTCGGCCGGATACTTTCTGGGGCGAGACGCCGTGCGCGTTCGTGAGTTTGAAGGAGGACGTGAAAGACAAGCCAACGGAGAAAGAGATAAGAGAATTCTGCAAGGCGAGGATGCCGCTTTATATGGTCCCAAGAACGGTGGTTTTCATGGCAGAGCTTCCGAAGACTTCGACTGGTAAAATCCAGAAATTTCTGCTCAGAGATATGGCGAAAGCTTTGCCCCCGAAGTCAACTGTGAGCGAATCCGATAAAATAAATAATGCATAAGACTCAATTTCTAAGCATCAGAAGTAAAATATTGGTAATTTTTCAGACTCTAACTGATTCAACCAAAAT
The DNA here is from genome assembly GCF_022965805.1 of Primulina eburnea. Classification (NCBI taxonomy): domain Eukaryota; kingdom Viridiplantae; phylum Streptophyta; class Magnoliopsida; order Lamiales; family Gesneriaceae; genus Primulina; species Primulina eburnea. The sequence continues at coordinate 11,971 of NW_027331075.1, forward strand.
GGCTCACAATCTTTCTATAAAAATTAATCAATAGGAAAAAAAAAAACTTTTGTTCATTTGGTATGGAAAGCGAATTCATGTTACTAAATATTTATCGTTGTAAGATATATTGTTCGACATATACTACTAAATAATAAAAAAAATCAATATAGGATGTAAAATTGTAAATTTGTGTTTTATCAGATTTAAGTGTTGTGTCAAATGTTATAAAATTTAAGACAACATGCAACAGAATATTATATTTTGTAACACAAATTGACTTTAAATAAATTGATAGACAAGTTTAAATTTGCACAAGCATTTATGACAAAAATTAATCACTAGAAAACCAAACAATTTACAAAAACCTATCACTAATGATTAAGACTAAAATCATTTTCCTCAACACGTTGAAAAAATAAAAACTTTCTAAAATATCCAACAGTAATAAAACATCAATTAAGAAAGCAAAAACGTAATGCCAAAAGAGGAGCCACGAAAACGGTCTTCAGCCAACTTCGTTACGGATGTTGTCTGCATATGTCCCCAACATTCAAGGCAACACGCGCAATCACCACTCTTCAAAACATCATGATCCTTGATGACTTATTTTTCTGATATTCACGGCATGCACAAGTGCGTATATGTATGTTCGTGTATCAAGAACCTCTTTACCAATGTCCTTACCTATTGCACAAAGAAAATAAGAGTTTAATTAGAAATAAACTTTTTTTAAATATTAATACCATATTTCATTAAATCATTATCATAAATAGAATATCTAAAATATATTTACATAATTATCTCATTATCTTAGAAAGACAAAATCTAACAAGATATTATATGAAATCAAATTAACAAGGAAAAACTAATATTAAGGAAATCATTTAAATCTTATGAATTAAATCAATCAAATTTGGAATTATTATTTCTCTTCAATCCTATATTTAAAATAGGATTATATGAAGTTACACGTTGAGTTAAAAAATGAATTTAAAATTACAAAACTATTTAAATATTTTTTCCAAACTCATTTCTCAAAATATTCTTTGTTTTTGTTTTTGTTTTTGTTTTTACTAAGCTGTTTCTCAATATATTTCGCTAAAAATTTATATGAGACGATTTCACGCATCGTATTTTGTGAGAAGAATATTTTATTTAATTCATCTATGAAAAAATATTATTTTTTATTATGAATATCAGTAAGATTGACTCGTGTCACATATAAAAGTCATATATTTCTTTTCAAATCGTGACAATGCCCCGGCGGGTAAAGGAATAACGATCGTCTCTTATTCAAGTATTAATAATTGTTTATCATTTGTGTATTTAGTATTCAGTTCAGTTTTTGCATTCGCTTGCTTTTGAGGAAAAATTGAATAATAATAATTATTATTTTTGATCATATATAATTAGTCTAATTTTAATAAAGAAAAAAAAGTAAGTATATAAATATTTATAAATATGTTAAGAATTAGATTATGTCAAAAGCGTGCTTTTAAAAATAGTTTCTTTGCCAAATATTATGTAATATAGCCTTTTATGATCCAATAATCCTAAAAAACCTTTCTTTATTATTTTTCCCTGTATCAAAAAATCTATAGCTTAATGGAAAAAAAATTCTTTTTTAAAATTATTGAAATAAAATTAGTTCATTACGCATTATTTCTTTTTGTAATAAACAATTGATGTTAGTAATAAATTTATATGGATACAAATAATAAAAAAATAAATTTATAATATTAATAATAATGAGAATTAGTTAAAATAATAATAATTACCGTTATAGTTTAAAAATAATGAATCTGTAATAAATATATATAACTATAAAAACAAATCAAGTAATACAAAGATTTTAAAAAGATATTTTTGGAATTCAACATCATTGAGCACACACAATTCCTGTTCATTATAAAAATTATTATATATATATAAATATAAATATAATTTAAAATATAATAATTTAAGAAAAAATATAATTTCTAATACCTAGTGCTATCTTCGATCCAAATCTTACTCTTTTACAATTTATTAAATGCACTTTTAGGTATCTCTATAATTGAAAATGATCGGAGGCCCAACATTTTGCTCATTTTTTAATAAAGTTTAAAAGCTTATTTGTATCTCAACTAGTTTAGTAAGTTTGTTTAATAAATTATAAATGAAATTAAAAGAATATTTATAAAATAATTTTATAGAAGTGTTTTTTACAAAGAGATTTATATTTTAAAAGTTGTTTTAATAAACAAATATGTCTAGAAAATTATTCTATAAAATAATTTTTATAATTAAAAAATAATATATTTTGTTCTTCATTCTTGAAATCTATCAATTCACAAAACCTAACACATTCAAGTTTTATTGATATTAAAATAAAATTTGTTATCGATTATATCAAACCTTAATTCTTTAGGTAGTGTTTGGTACGTCTGATAAAGTAAGTTTGTTAACTTTTGTCCATCCTAATCCGTTGCTTTGTTCATTTTTAAACAAACCCACCCAATCCCCCATCCAATGGACTGAATTACACTAGGTTGGCTTAAATAAACCCATACCCCAAGCCATTATTATTAGTCATGCATTTTATCATACGTGTCTTTACCTATTTTACCCTTTGATCCAACCCAAAAAGCTGAACACAACTGTCTTCCCCCCAACTCAGAAGCAACGTACGAAGGAAGCTAGGACTTTGGCGTACGTATTCCGTGCTTGCTTTGAAATTTTCGGAAATCAGGTGCTCTTACTTGTTGGAAATGTTGCTGGAAATTTCCCACAACAAAACAGTGCTGGAAATGTTGGAGATCGAATTTCCTTACCCACAATAATATTTCGGTCCGCGATTTGCTTTCGATCTTCACGGAAATCTACGATGCGGAAGCGAAATTTTAACCCTACAGATGTTTGATTCACTCGACACGCATCAGAACCCACAAATTTTGGGGCAGATTTCGTTGATATATGGGGAGCCTTTTAGTTTGCATAAATGCTAGGGTTGTCTTGGAAGATGTAATGTGAAGGTTCAGTACTCAAAGGAAATGGGAGGTAGTGATAGAAACGTGGGTCTCATTTTAGTATTTTCATAAAATATTTGGAAGGGTATATTTGGTAGTTGAAACTTTATTGACTAGTTTATCACACCATTTAAAATCAAACCAAACAAGTCAATGTTTTCAGCACACAATACGAACTTGTAAATAATCATTTCTCTTATCATTTACGTGCCAATCATTCAATAATCTTATCACTTGAACCAAACTACTTGCATAAATTTTAAAGTTGTGGGCATTTCTCCGGACCGAGCCGACCCACTAAAGCCTGCTCGTCTTCGAAGCCCCCATGGCGGCCGCCATCTTCCTCAGCACAAATTTCTGTATTTTTCCGGTGGAGGTTTTTGGAAGCTCATCCACAAAAACTACCGTCTTCGGCACCATGAAGCGCGGCAGTTTCTCTCTGCAAAAGGCTATGACGTCGCTCTCCGTCGGCTTTTGTTTGACACCCTCCTTGAAGCTGACAAACGCACACGGCGTCTCGCCCCAGAACTTGTCCGGCCGCGCCACCACCGCCGCCTCTTTCACATCCTGGTACATGTACAACACGGACTCCACTTCCACGCTGCTCAGATTTTCTCCACCGCTGATTATTACGTCCTTTGATCTGTCTTTTATTTCTAAGTACCCGTCTGGGTGCATCACCCCGACATCGCCGGTGAAGAACCAGCCGTTTTTCATGGATTTCGATGTGTTTTCGGGATCTCTAAGGTATCCCAACATTATGCATCCACCCCTTAACACGATTTCACCTAGAGTTTTTCCATCTCGAGCCACGCTCTTCCCTGATTGAGGATCGATTACATCCACCTCCGCCATTCCTACGGTTCTCACTCCCTGTCTAGCTTTCAGCCGGGCCCGTTCCGCCGCTGGAAATCTGTTCCAGTTCTGCTTCCACGAGCAACAAACGACTAGCCCTCCGGTCTCCGTCAGGCCATATCCATGACATACCACAAATCCGAGTGACTCAGTTTTAGCAAGCACCGCTGCAGGAGGAGGAGCGCCGGCGGTCAGAATATGAACAGTCCTTTCCAGTGGCTTTTCATCTGGAACGTTCGACAGCATGTTGAGCACCACCGGCGCCCCACACATGTGGGTCACGTTGTGTTGGCGTATGTTGGCGTAGATAACGGAAGCGTCGAATTTGCGGAGGCAGATATTGGTTCCGCCGACTGCAGCCATGCCCCAGGTGTAGCTCCACCCGTTGGCGTGAAACATGGGCAGAGTCCACATGTAAACAGGCTCTTTCGGAACGGACCACTCAAGCAATGAATCCATGGCGACAATGAATGTTCCCCGATGACTGTGGACGACTCCTTTCGGCGTAGAGGTTGTTCCCGACGTGTAGTTCAAAGTCAATGGATCGTATTCAGATTTGGGACGAACCCAATTGAAATCTGAACTACCCATTGACATCATATGTTCATAACTACCATGAAAATCCCCTTTCGCTATCGGATATTCCGACTCACCTTCAGTGATAATCACAAGCAAGAGACGCCGATAATCACCCGGGAACAGTGTCACCGCTTCAAGAACCAAAGATACCGATTGATGATCGACGAAAACAAGCTTTGGTCGAGCATGGCGGAACAGGACAGAAACCGTACGGGAATCAAGACGCAGGTTGATGGTGTTGAGCACTGCGCCGGCCATGGGTATGGCGAAATGAAGCTCATACATGGCCGGGATATTCGGAGCCACCACAGAGACCACGTCTCCCGGAATGATGCCTAAGGAACAAATCGAGGACGCCATTTTCAAGCATCTGCGATAGGTTTGAGACCATGTGTAGGAGATGGAGTTGTAAACGATGGAAGGGCAATCAGCGTAGACTGTGGCGGCTCTCTCAAGGAAGCCAATCGGCGTCAGAGGGCTGGAATTCGCAGGGCTGGGCTTCAGTTGATCCATGAATCTGTGGAACTGGAGATGGAGACGTTGGACTTGGGATACTACTATACTATTCTAATCTTCATAAGAGCATTGAGATTCGTCTTTGTAATTTAATTAGGTGCAAAGTTCAACCAATAATCATATTATTTATTCATTATTATATTATATTTGGGTATATGTTGTAATAACTGTATATATCTTAATATGATCAATTTTTTTTTTTTAAAAAAAAATCAATTATACTTCATTTGTAACTAACGGGTGGATAATATCAGTTGAAGTTAATAAATCTAGTTTTACTAGTTTATTTAGTGAACTATAATTTACATGCCTCAAACGATCCTACCATATATGAATTATTGATTTTCCCAAGTACCGAATCACTCGTTCATAACAATATTTACTATGTTTATTCGAGGCTACCTCATTTCAATGCTCTCTAAGTTGGGTTGGGACGAAATTATTTGAAGTTGTGGTTGCTAAATTCATAGTTTCGATTATTTAGGTGAATTTTAAAATAAACCATTGGTAAACCATATAAATGCAATGATAATTATGATGAATTAGAAATAGGGGTGACAATTTCCTTCGAACTCGATGAAGAATCCGATACTCGACTCGAATGGAGGAGGGTATGAAGATGATTTTTTACCCGATTAAATAAATGAATAATGAGTATGGGGAATTTCGGGTATGAGGATGGATGCAGATATTAAAGAATCATGATCATAGTCGATATGAATACTCGATTAAATTAATTAATTATATATATATGATTTTTCGGTAATGATGTCAATTATAATATGTTTTTTTAAATGATATTAGTTGTATGAAATGAAAAAAATTATTAGTATATAGTTGATGCAATTTTGTTAAATAATGATGTTAAGATAATTTTTTTTTGTAATATTTTATTATTTTTCTATAATGTTTAATTTGTTAATTTTTACATTTTTTCTTATGATTATCAATAATTTAGTAGATGTTCATAGGTTACTCGTAATAATTTAAATACGAAAAAATACAATTACGTGTGGTAATATGATATTTGGATAGAAAATGAGTATTCAATCCTCTGACAAATATGAGAATAATGACGGATGATAAAAAATATATTCATATCCAATTCATTATACTCCCTAATTTGAAATACGCCCAAGATGTATTTCATTTAAAATCGAAAATTTACATATCTTCTAAAATCAATTCCTTTCATTCATCACAAATAAAATTCATGGAAGCACTTAAAATGAGACACATATAATTTTTGCACGTGCATAAAAAATATTTTGTTATGGGTTGTATGCCTTAAGGTAGACATAGATATTATTTTAAAATAATATCAAAATAATATCCTATTTGTATATTAAATCTAAATGTCTCGGAAAATGGTAAATCTAATTCCAGACTTCATTTCTATCCACGCGAGTGTCGTGACTCATTCCAGGTCGATTATTCTTATCTGGCGACAGCGACTAGATCAGATGAAATTGCTTATAAATTTCTCTCGCTATGTATCTTCCCGAAAATCTCAGCGTAGCAAGAACCCAATATCGATGTTGAGGCCAATTATCTCTGCTACCTTTCCCGCTTCGTCAATGGCGGAGGATTCAAATCAAAGGTTTTCGATGTCTACTTCGACACCGCTGGACAAGCATTGTTCTCAGAATTGGGTGAGCAGAGTAAATTATCGCAATGGCTCCAGCTCTATCGGTAGACTTTCCAGCTTCAGGTAATCGTTAAATTTAGGAACTTCGAATCATGATTTTTCTGCATTGATTTAAGCCGCCATGGGGACGAACCCTAGATTTAAATCGGTAGACTTGCCAGCTTCAGGTAATCGTTAATCGCTAAATCTCATAACACCTGGGAAATTGTGATTTTAATCGTAATAAATTTGATGGTTATGTTCAGTTTCAGAATATAATCAGATGTTTATCCATAACTGTTAAAATTTTGTTTATAGTAAGTGGGTATGTGTATTAATTCGGGTTTTGGACAGCTTTGCGTGAAATTACTTAATATTCCAAACTATATTAACATTGGATTTTGAATTTTGTGCCATGTATTAATTTATTAATTCGTTTGCGGTGAAAGTTCCTAACCTTATCTTTGCATTTATTTTTTCCTCGTTTGCGTGGAATTCCTTTGGTGTTAGGATATGATTGACTTAGTTGTAGATATATTTGCTCAATCCAATCAATTTTTTAAGTACATTGTTTTCCCTTTATACCATTTCATTGTCTCAATCTAATTTTTTTTTTGGGTAGAAAATCTCACTTGATCTACTTTATTTATCATTAACGGTGACTATCACTGAATATCATAAAGTTTATCCTTATCTAATTTATTCAAAAATGATTTCACGTTTTCCAAGACTTAGTTGATAGAGGTATATTTTTAAAAAGGAAAAAAGGAAAAATGTTAATTAATGTAGAACTGAACTATATATATGTGGAACAATCGAAAAAGGAAATGAAACCTATATAATTAGGGCCAATTCTATCCTACTCCAGGTGAGGCACCCTCCTTTACTTTTTTTCTTACACATGTCTTTTTTTTTATTATTATTATTACATTTCACTCTACTTTAACCAAAAATCAACCAAACTAATTTTGTTTCATGCATATAATATGTGTTATATTATTATTATTATTATTCTCAAATTTTAAAACTTAATATTTTATATTTAAAAATTACGTGAAATTTTTATTTGATAGTAAAATTTTTACGTTTGAGGTTTGAGATTTTTATTTCTATTATTTTTATTTTTGTGCTAGAATCATATAGATTGTTAAAAATCAATATTTTAAAATTTAATTATTATAGAAAATTCTATGTTCTACCCATTTATAAACGCTAATAAAATTATTGCAGCTATTTTTAAATGCTAGACATATATATATTATTTAGTGACAAAGAGTACCTCACCTGGAGTATGATAGAATTGGCCTATAATTAGGATGAGGGAGCATGTATTATTGATTTGTGAAATTACCCTTCCACGTCGTTTATTATAATCGAATAAGGATCGTGTTTCGGAAGTTAAATTATTTTCCTTTTCTTACTAAATATTTCCAAAATAATCTAGCATCTGATTTATAAATATGACATTGACTGTATTTTGCATTGTCTTGTGTAGTATAAAGCTGTTTGCACAAAATTTGTGTAGATGCGCGCGTGTCAGGTGCAAATGCACCAATTTGTGTGGAAAAAATGAAACTAACGTCTAAGATTTCAAACTAAATGAATAACAAATTTGAATATTTGTTATTTTGTTATAGTCTCCCAAGCTAATATGTACAAAATATAAATGATTGAAAGGTCTAATAAAAGATATACAATAGTGATCCATTAGATTGTGGAATATATATGTTTCAGTATTGGCATAGCAAATGGAAACAGAAGCATGCAGGAGCACTCTGCAGGTGTTCCAACGTCGGTGCCTGTTCGTGTGGCGCGTGAACTTCTCCTAGCAGGCCATCGTTATATTGATGTTAGGTGATCTTTAATTAGACTTCAATCAGCCTGCACTTATATAGCTTAAAGAACATTTTGATCAAACAAGTGAGATATTTTGTGTTACAATACAAAAATTTGTAAAATTTATGGCTTGAATTCGTGTAGGACTGCCGAGGAGTTTAGCACTGGACATGTTTCTGGTGCTATCAATGTCCCTTTCTTGCTAAGAGTTGGACCAGGTTAAAGTAACACACGAGCTAGTGCAATTTTTGAAAAGCTGGATAAGGTAGTCATAGGGTTTATTTGATCTGGTAAAGTTCCTCGACTAACTTGTTTGAATCACTATAATAGGCATGACTCATAATCCCAAATTTTTGGAGGAAGTGTTGTCTCATTGTGGAAAAGATGATGAAATCCTCGTTGTAAGTTCTTTAATTTCGTCTAGCTTTTGGATCGAGACATTTGAAATCGGGAATTTTAAATCCTTTTTATCATAATTTCGTTCTAATTGTTTGGATTGTTTTGATATGGGGAGACATCAAATTCTCTTTTCTTGATCAAATCTTTACGTCCAAGTCAAATATTTCTATACAAAAAGAAGAAATCTTTCTAATCAAAACACTTTTTGAGTATTGTTTGGCTTAATTGACAGGGATGCCAATTAGGAAAAAGGTCTCTCATGGCTGCGACTGAGCTATTATCTGCTGTAAGTTCTTCCCTTTTCCACAATCTTGTAATCTAAATAGTTCTCGAAGTCTATGAGGGGTTGCTTCAAGTATCTTATTGTGGAATATTTATATTTATATTTAAACAGATATGAAATTTTAATTCTTTTTTACTGTCCAGAATGAGAGAATGACAAAAGCTCGTTATTATTATTTTTTTGTAAGAAATAAAAAAAAATATATTTGGTTTTTAAGTTTTGTCGACTGGGGTGTATTTGTATTTCTTCATGAAAGTAATTAAAAAGGTAAAACTTAATTATAGGGATTTAGTGGAGTAACGGACATGGCTGGAGGATATGCAGCTTGGGTACAAAATGGACTGCCAACAGAGTCTTGATGAGAGGCTTATTTCCATTGGTTTACAAAAAATTATTAGAAATCAAAAAAGCAGTTTACTTGTATATTTTTATTTAAAAATATGGAGTTGTAAGTTAATAATTTCCTAATTAGTAATGGTGTAATTTTTAGTCCTTTCTTATTTCCTCGGATCTTTTTTGTTTTGACAAATGAATGCTGTATGGTTTTTTTTTTAAACATGATTCACATTTCATTAATCAGGCACCTCAGAGTTGATTGAGAATGTTTGTGTTTTACTAATTGTTATGAGTTCGAATATTCATTACTAATTTTTTTTGTTCAAGTATCTCACTTAAAGTTTCACGCTCGGTCAATGTGTTTTACTTATTTAGTGTAATTTATATGTTATTGCGTTAATGCAAAAAATTACTTGGTGATTCAATCATCATAAAGATTTAAAAAATGTAAAAAGAAAAAGTGATCTAAGATATATATATCTAAACTTTATTATTTGAAGCTAAAGAATTAAATTATTTTTTTTTACCAAAACTAGAGATATTTATATTAGTAATAATTGCTTAAAATTAAACTCCTCGTACTAGATATTTTTATATGTTGTACGAGGTTTTTTCATAATCATAAAAATATCATTTAACTAATTAATTTGATACTTTACAGGTTCTTTTTCGATCTCGATTATCTCCTATCATTTTAATTTTGAAAGTGGATAACTTTTAGCTTTAATTTTTTTTTTAATTTTTAGAAAGAATATTTCTTTTTATTTTTTTTAGATCACACCAGCATATACGTTACGACAGGATCCCATGCATGCAGCTCCAGCACTACTCGTGTCGCATTTTCCCTCCATGCAAATGCCACGTACCCCGCACTGACTCTTCACTCCTATCCTTTTCCACGGCTAATATAAAATTCACTCCCAATTTCTCCCAATTACGTACGTTTATGAGCAAGATCAGAAAATGAACTCCGTTTTCAACATGCTACCCGTACTGCTCTTAGTTCTTTGCTGTGTGATTCTGCCTATGTTTTCAGGTTTCAATACTGTGGTGTGCGCAGAAGAAGAGAACAGGGATCTTTTGGCTTCGGGGGTTTTGGTGAAAAGGGAAGATAGGAGGGCTCTTGTTTCCAGTGAATATGGAGAGATTTCGGCGGTTCGAATGGGCGATGAAGACATCGGGGCCACTTATATTGTTCATTTCTTCACTCTGGAGCCCAATTCTCTGTTTCTCCCAGTGTTTCTGCATGAGCATATGGTATTCTATGTCCAAACAGGTACTCTCGCTATGTTAATATGGCCATTAATGGGGACCCTTTTTATGGTTCATTGCATAAAATCATGTGTTACTCAAAACAGGTTTACCTGAAATCCACAGATCTTGTATATTCCGTTTTTCAAATTTGATTTACTGTTTTGTTCTTCGGATGTATACAAATTTTCTGAAAAAGTGATAAGTTACGTTTACGTTTTTGGTTCATCGCATAAGTTGCGTTTATTGTTTTGTTCTTCGAAAGTATCCACAAGCCAGTTAACCAGTCTTACGTTTTTATTTTTTGTTTCATCCTAATATACATATTAACTGCAGGGAGTGGAAAGTTGAGCTGGGCGGAGGAAAATGATTCGAAGGACATAGATTTGAGGCCAGGAGATGTCTACAGATTGGAGGCTGGAACTGTTTTCTTCATACAGAGCAACTTGGAAACCGAAGACGAGAGACAAAAACTCAGGATTCATGCTATTTTTTCGGATTCAAACGATGAACCTCGAGTATTTTGCTTCACATTTTAAGTTTTTATTCAACTCTCCTTACTCATAACCAGTCTTTATTTTAAAAAAATATATATATTTGTGATTTTCGTAGGAATCAACAACTGGGCCTTACTCTAGTATCCGAGACATGGTTCTAGGTTTTGACAAGAAAGTTTTGCAGGCGGCATTTAAGGTTATAATTTCCTTCTATCCACTTTGTTATTTTCCGTCATCGTTTTCAGTTTTTGTGCGTGGGTTCTTAAATTTACGATTTCGAGCTCATGTTATGGGGGATTCAAACTCGTGATTTTAATTTTTTAAGGTTACTGAAGAACTGATGGATGAACTGTTGAGCGGAGCGAAGCCACCTGCCATTGTTCATGGAATTCCAAGAACTAGGAAGGCATTGGAGATGGAATTTCGATTGATTAGTGGCATTGTGAGAAGCAGAGGGCATAATATCATCCAAGTTAACAAAAAAAAGAGGGAGAAAGCGAAATTATTCAACCTTCTCGAGGACAAGAAAGATTTCGAGAATGACCATGGGTGGAGCACAACCGTAACCGGGAAAAAGTTATCTGTATTGAAGGAGACCAACATTGGTTTATACATAGTGAACTTGACCCGGGTAAGTTACGAGAACCAGATGGTTTTAATGGTATGGGCTTGGTATTGTAGCTAATTTTGACTCGTTTTTGATAAAAAAAAAAAATTCTTTGAAGGGATCGATCATGGGGCCGCATTGGAACCCCGTGGCTAATGAAATTGGGATCGTCTGGCAAGGGCGGGGAATAGTGCGGATTGTGTGTTCTAGCACACCAAATGAAACATGGTGCGAAAGTGTGCGGTTTAAGGTTGAGGAAGGGGATGTCTTTGCGGTTCCTAGGTTGCATCCGATGGCTCAGATGGCTTTCGAGAATGATACATTTGTTTTTGCAGGATTTAGTACTTCGGCAAAGAGGAACCATCCTCAGTTTTTTGCAGGGCAGGCTTCTGTACTCAAAACCTTGGATAGAGAGGTTGTGTCTATTTCCTTCAATGTGACTAAGGCGACATTGGATCAGCTCTTGGCTCCACAAAGAGACTCTGTGATAGTAGGTTGTACCTCGTGTGCGGAGGAGGAGTTGAGGGTGCTGGAGGAGGAGATGGAGAAAGAACGAGAGGAGGCTAGACAGAGGGAGGAGGAGGAGGCCCGAAAGAGGGAAGAGGAGAAAGCTCGGAGGGAGGAAGAAGAGGAGAAAAGACGGGAAGAGGAAGCAAGAAAGAGGGAAGAAGAGGAAGCTAAGAGAGAGGAGGAAGAAAGGAAAAAGCACGAAGAAGAAGAAGAAGAAGAGAGGCAAAGGGAGGAAGCAGAGCGAGAAAGGCAAGAAGAGAAGGAAAGGAGACAAAGGGAAGAGGAAGCAGAGCGAGAAAGGCAAGAAGAGGAGGAAAGGAGACAAAGGGAAGAGGAAGCACAAAGGAAAGAAGAGGAAGAAGCTAAGAGGGAGGAAGCAGAGCGAGAGCGGCGAGAACGGGAGGAGGAGGAACGGAGACGAAGGGAAGAGGAAGCACAAGAGGAAGTAGAGAGACAAAGGGAGGAAGCAGAGCGAGAAAGGCAAGAAGAGGAGGAAGCACAAAGGAAAGAAGAGGAAGAAGCTAAGAGGGAAGAACGGAAGGAGGAGGAACGGAGACGAAGGGAAGAGGAAGCACGGAGGCAAGAAGAGGAAGAATCGAAAAGGCAAGAAGAGGAAAGGAGACAAAGGGAAGAGGAGGAAGCAGAAGCAAGAGCACGAGAAGAGAAGGAAGCTAAGAGGGAGGAAGAAAAGGAGGAAGAGAGAGCGAGAAAGAGAGAAGAAAAGGAAGCTTGGGAGGAAGAAGAGCAGAGAAGGAGAGAAGAAAAGGAGAAGGGAAGAGAGGAGGAGGAATCTCGTTGGGAGCGGGAGGAGGAAGAAAGAAGGGAAATGGAGAGAGCGAGGAAAGAAGCAGAGAAAAGAGAGGAAAAAGAAAAGGCAAGACAAGAAGAAGAAGCTAGAACGGAGGAGCACAAGAGTGAGGAAGAACGGGCAGCTGAAGAGGAACGACGATGGGAGGAGGCGGAAGAAGCAGAAAGTCGCCATGGGGGAGGAGGTTACAGGTTGGAATGGTAAAAATGGGCATTAATCACGAGTAGCGAGAAGAGTTTCAGAGAGATTTTTTCTGTGTTTTGAAGTAAATTGGATTTCATGAATGCCTCCTCTTTTCAGGCCATGATCTTCTCAACATTTCCTTTTTGCATGTAAGTGAGGTCTGAACAGTTTCGCTTTTGGTTTAGAAGTCTCAATGCTCAAGTGTTGTACAAATTAAAACTTCTGAAATTCTAGTATTCTGGCTCGTTCACATATAAATTTACCAAAAATTAAAAATTGCACGAGATTTCTTAGAAAACGAACAATGCCTTCGTTCTCAGGTGGAAGTGTGGAACGCTGCAAGAAGACAAGCTGTGTGTGCATCAGAGCTTATTGGGCACTTGAATGATGTCTGATTTCAAAATTGTCTTCGGATAAGCTAAAATTATCGAAAAGAAACTGAGATTCACCGCGTCTTTGTTGCAAAATTAAATCAACATTCAAGATATATCGAGTTGGAATGAGTGGTTACATAAGTATACAATACAAACAATAAAATGCACGGTTAATCAAAAATATGCAGGACATCGAATGTCTAACTCAAGCCGATTGCTTGTATGTATTATTCTAGCTAGGCATTAATGCGCCTCAGTGTATGAATTTAAATAATGGGCTACAAAAACAAAACATATCTACAATCCCGAACAATCAACAACAGTAGCCATTTCCATTACCAAGCTGGACTTCTCCACCTCCGTTGGTAAGTAAGTTTACCCCATGTCCAAACATACCGTATTAGCGTGACAAATAAAGTTCACCAGATAATAAATGTTCCCGCAAGGTCTGATCTGACCATAAATTTCTAAAATTCTTGATTTCTTCACCAAAATCAAATCATGAGCAGATTCCTGCCTCTATCATACGCGTTCTCCATGTGTGAATTTTCAGATTTAAATACATATTCATCAAAGATTATCTTAACAAGAATGATGATAAATTGATATTTCCATTATATTCTGAAATAAAAAAGATACAGCATATATAGGACTATTCCATCAATCAGTTCCCTAAAAACTCGTCCATGAAATAACCTATATTTATATAACAATATGCATATCTTTTTACCTAGGAAAGAATATCAATTATTAATTATGCTATATCTCAACACTCCCCCTCAAGTTGGTGCATAAATGTCACACATGCCCAACTTGACTAGAAACTTCAAGAACACTCGATTGGAGACTCCTTTAGTTAGTATATCAGCTACCTGATCTTCAGATCGAACCTTGGGTAGTTCTACAATCTTCTCATCCAATTTTTCTTTAATAAAGAATCTATCTACCTCAACATGCTTTGTACGATCATGTTGAACTGGATTATGAGCTATATCACATGCTGCTTTGTTATCACAATATAGTTGAATTGGCTTATCTGAATAGTAGTCCAAGTCTTGTAATAGAAATTTCAGCCACAGTGCTTCACAAATTCCTAAGGCCATTCCCCTGTATTCAGCCTCTGCACTAGATCGTGCAACTACGTTCTGCTTCTTGCTTCTCCAAGTGACTAAATTTCCACTTACAAAGGTGAAGTATCCTGAAGTAGAGCGTCTATCATCAATTGCTCCGGCCCAATCAGCATCTGTGTATACCTCTATATTTCGTTCACTTGTGTTTTTAGAGAAACAAATTCCCCTTCCTGGAGAAGATTTCAAGTATTTCAAAATACGTGTTACAGCATTCATATGTTGTTCACCGGGGTTATGCATGAATTGGCTAACGATACTCAAAGCGTACGCAAGATCTGGTCTTGTATGAGACAAGTACATCAATCTTCCCACGAGTCTTTGATATCTTCCTTTATCAACCGGAACTTGGTCTGACCCATTACATAGTTTTAGCCCTTCTTCTACTGGTGTATCTACTGGTTGGCAACCTGACATACCTGTTTCTTGTAATAAATCTAAGGCATACTTTCGTTGAGATAGGAATATACCTTTCTTACATCGAGATACTTCAATTCCCAGAAAGTATTTCAAGGGACCCAAGTCTTTCATTTCGAAGTTTTTTGACAAGTACTCTTGCAAAGCTTTTGTTTCTTCTGGGTCATTTCCTGTAACGATCATATCATCCACATATATTATGAGTGCAGTAATCTTACCATGTTGTTTTTTTATGAACAATGTGTGGTCTGAATTGCATTGTTTGTAGCCAAAGGTAGTCATGACTTTGGTAAAACGACCAAACCAAGCCCTAGGAGACTGTTTTAATCCATATAATGATTTCTTCAACTTGCACACCTTCTTATTCTGTTTTTCAGTTATCATGCACCCTGGTGGGAGATCCATGTAGACTTCTTCGGATAGTTCACCATGTAGAAATGTATTCTTCACATCGAATTGTTGCAAGGGCCAATCTGAATTGGCAGCTAAGGACAACAAGACTCGGACTGTGTTGATTTTAGCTACAGGGGCAAATGTTTCTGTATAGTCGATCCCATATGCTTGAGAGTACCCTTTTGCCACTAATCTTGCCTTAAAACGTTCGATCGTGCCATCAGCTTTGTATTTCACGGTAAAGATCCATCGACATCCAACTGTTTTTTTTCCTGCAGGACAGTTTACAAGTTCCCAAGTTCTGTTTTTTTGCAAGGAGTTCATCTCTTCATTCATTGCTGCTTTCCATCTTGGATCAGTTAAGGCTTCCTGCACACTGTTAGGTATAGATACAGTAGATAATTGATTTACAAATGACTGATTTGTTTTTGACAAGCGATTACCAGACATATAATGGTTCATGGGATATCTTACTTTGCTAGTCAATTGAGGTTCATATGTGAGTTTTGGAGTACCTCTAGTAGAACGTGGTGGTAATTGTCTCAAAGATGATTCAGACACTGTATGAGGAACGTCGTTGTCCTCATGATGTTTTGTTGTGTCACTTGATAGAGGCTCGTGATAAAATGTATCATGACTTTCTGGGTCGTGCCGATTCTCACTTACTTCCTTGTTTTGACCATTGAATTCTATATCACATACTTCTACTCCTGTTGTATCATTTTGTAAAGAATCACCACTGAAATCCGAAACACTTACATTTGTATCGGGAACTTCAATTCTGTCTTCATTAAGGTTATGTACGAGAGTCTGGATTTCCTCAAGACACTCCCCCTGAAAAGCAGACTCGGAAAAATACATTATATCTTCATGGAACACAACATCTTTAGTAATAAACATTCGTTTAGTAGGAGGATGATAACATCGATACCCTTTTTGATGATCAGCATATCCAACAAAGACACATTTTAAGGCTCGAGGCATGAGTTTGCTACGTTGATGTGTGTGAAGGTGAACATAAGCAACACATCCAAAAACATGTGGAGGTAAGTTAGAGACTACAGGTGCATCAACAGCTTCTGTAAGTGCCTGAAAAGGTGTTAGAAAATTGATAGATCGGGATGGAACGCGATTAATCAGGTATGCGGCAGATAAAAGAGCTTCTCCCCAATAACATAATGGCATGTGGGCAGTGATTAATGAAGCACGGACAACCTCCAACAAATGTCTGTTTTTTCGTTCAGCCACACCATTTTGTTGAGGCGTGTTTGGGCAGCTGGTTTGGTGAATCGAACCACGACTCTCAAAGAATTGGTGAAGGTCGGAGCAATTATATTCCCTGCCATTGTCACTCCGTAACACTTTTATTCGAGCATTGTATTGAGTATGGATAGTTGTATAAAATTTTTGAAACAACGAATTTACTTCAGCTTTTGATTTCATCAAGCACAACCAAGTCATTCTGGTACAATCATCTATAAAAGTAACGAACCAACGAGATCCACCCAATGTAGGAATTTTAGATGGTCCCCAAACATCAGAATGGATAACCATAAAAGGAGCTTGACTTTTATTTAAACTTAGAGGAAAAAAAATGCGATGACTTTTCGCAAGTTCACAAACATCGCATTTAAAAACAGAAATATCCAAATTTTTAAATAAATTAGGAAATAATATTTTTAAATAAGCAAATGAGGCATGTCCCAACCGTCGGTGCCAAAGCCAAATCTCTTTTATTTTCCTCGATGTAGCATAGCTTTCTACTGCTAAAACCTGCTGTAATCTGTTTGAAATGTTGGTCTCCAAATCCAAATAGTAGAGTTTCCCCTTTTTAACACCACAACCAATCGTTTGTCGAGTCTGAATGTCCTTAAACACACAATAGTTAGGCCAAAAAATTACAATACATGATAGAGCTGTAGTTATTTGAGAGACCGACAAAAGGTTATAATCTAGAGACGGGACAACCAACACAGAATCAAGATGCAAATTATTTGAAAGATGTAAAGAACCTTCACCAACAACTTGAGTAGTGTTGCCGTTGGCAGTGGACACCCATTTTTGTGAGGATGAGTTAAGGTTTGGTAATTGAGTAACATCAAATGTCATGTGGTCAGTAGCACCAGAATCAATTATCCAAGCATTATTCAAAATATGTGAAGAGATATTTAAGACCTTACCATTTGTGTTCGCAGTTGTTACCAATGCAGATGTTGTTGGAGTGGCATCATCTTTTGTATGTTGAGCAATCGCTGCAGTAGATGGCCGTTTAGAGTTCTTATGGCGAGTGGGGTCCCACCAATCTGGATATCCAATAATTTCAAAGCAATTACTTTCTGAATGTCCCGTTTGGTTGCAATGAGAGCAACTTGATGTAGATTTGCTTGATCTTTTGAAGCTCTTAGGATAGGTGGATTTTGGCCGCATGTTGGATGGTTGTTTGAATTGATTTCTTGTTATCATAGCGGTGGCTTCAAGTTTCTCATCATCGTCATTCAAGGTAGCGAAGCGCAAGGCTTCACGACGAACCAAGGAGTAACATTCTTCTAAGCTTGAGAGAGGTTCCTGACGTAGAATTTCTCGACGGATTGGATCAAAATTTTTATCCAAGCCCGCTAGAAATATATGAACCCTTAATCGTTCGATGGATTGCTTGTATGCTTTAACATCATCAGGATCTTTCATGATCACTTTATCACGATGGTCAAGTTCCTGAAATATTTCTATTAGCTGTCCATAAAATAAGGAGAGAGGTGTGTCACCTTGCTTGGCTGAAAATGCCTTTTGGTGCAAAGAAAAAACTTGCATCTCATCGCTACCATCATAAAATACTTTGGAAAGTGTACTCCAGATTTCACGCGCAGTAGGTATACGTAAATATCGTTTCATAATGTCTGGAGACATGGACATCAAAAGCCATCGTTTAACCTTCTGATTTTCTGCATACCATTTTTCATATCCCTTCTCTGATGTTGTAGGTGGAGTTGTTTCTCCGATGAGATATGAGAGTTTTTCTCGTTCAGCAATATGCATCTCCATCAATTGAGACCATACATCATAGTTTGTTTCTGTAAGAATAATGCCTGCATTGAAGGCACCCTCTGATTGAACAATAACAGGTACAGATTTGGGTCCAGAAGACCCACTTTGCTCTGCCATTTTTGTGATTTTTTTTCAACAAACGTGGATCTTCTCACATAGAAATTTAATGTTTGGCTAAAAGACAAGTGAGAAATGGAGACAATGACATAGTGTGAATTGGATTTAATGTTTGGCTAAAAGACAAGTGGGAAATGGAGACATAGTGGGAATTGGTGGTGTGTGATTGTGTGTATAGTTTCTTTTTTTTCTTCAACAAGCTCTGATACCATCTTAACAAGAATGATGATAAATTGATATTTCCATTATATTCTGAAATAAAAAAGATACAGCATATATAGGACTATTCCATCAATCAGTTCCCTAAAAACTCGTCCATGAAATAACCTATATTTATATAACAATATGCATATCTTTTTACCTAGGAAAGAATATCAATTATTAATTATGCTATATCTCAACAGATTAAAATATGTCAGATCAGATGCAAATGTAGCATATAAAAAAGTTCAGATTTTGACATCAGAAATCTGTTAGATTTTGAAACATTTGAATTTAAAATTTACCAACTAAAATGTAAATTTCTCTATAAATATTACAGTAAAACAATGTCTAAGAAGCCCTAATATAATGATTTAGTGAATCTGTTGAGAATATGCGAGATATTAGATCATTCTTAAAGCTCGTAATAAATACATTATCTCAATTGCAAGATCAAAAAGAACAAACGAATTTGATATTATCACTAATACAGATCCGAACCTCTTATGAGGCCAATCAAGCAGTTGTCTCAGGGCCTGACCCAATAAAGGGCCCAAATGTAAATTTTTAATACACATGGTATATGTATTAAAAAAATAATTTTGTTATTAAAAATGAGAGAATAATATATTTTTCATTTCTATCCAATTAATCATAACTTTGAGGGGAAAACATAATTTTGTTATTAAAAATGAAATAATAATATATATTCCATAGTTTCATATGAGCCGATATGGCAACCATTCCATGTGTAAAAACTTTCATTTTATACTTGACTAGTATTCCATATTACGAAATGTTATTTTATATAATCAGTGATTAAAATTAGTGAATATTAGTATTTGAATACTTATTTAAATTATTAATTTAATAATATAATGAATATTTTAAAATTTAAATATTATATCAGAAATAATTTTGTCATTTGAGATAATACTACTCAAAAGAAAGATAACAATATTTTGTCGTTACATTACATTATTTACTTTTGATGAGTGAAATTGAAAAAAAATACAAATATTTTTAGAATCATATATTATTTTGTTTATCAAAATTTTAAATAATAAATAAATATTTTTCAAAAATAAATTTGTGTATCATTTATCAGATGAATATATGCTAGACATGTTTGAATACAAAAGTAACAAATTTGGTGCATTTAAGTTTTGTGCATTGTTTTTGTCTCTGTTTGGGTACTTAAATGCTGTGTCTAGCCCATGTAGACTCGGTTTCCATTATTTGTTTGAAACCCTAAACCCTACCCCTACTCGTGAATTTTCAGAGAGAAAGAAGTAAACTGTTGTGTTCTTCGATATTTGATTCCGCTTCAGAATCGGGGAAGGATAGATGGCGGACCTTGATTTGGACCTGGACGAGCTGTTGGACGGCCCCACGCAGGTGCCCGTTCGATCCACACGCTTCAATCCCAAGAACTCAAAATTCAAGCCGAGGGTCAAAACCGAGCCATCTCAACACCCGCCAGCATCTTCATCTGACTCTGCTGAACTGATGGGAAAGGAATCGGATTCCATTCCCTTGCCCAAAAAGGAGGAACCTGGTATTAAACCCGAATTTGCAAATGATGCTGAGATGGACATTGACTTGAAGTGTGGGGGGATTGTGGAAAACGGAATGAAAAAAGAAGAGACTGAAGATTTAATGGAAACGGAAGAAGGGGAAGCAGAGGACGAAGTTGTTCGAGAAATTGATGTCTATCTAACTTCTTCTCTGGACCCTAATACTCGGGTATTATTGAGTGTTTAATTTTAAATCATTTTGTAGGTATTTTGTGAGTTGATTAAATGAACGATCATGGAGCACGAGATAGTGGAACATTTACTTGGTTCTTTTTTCTCTTTTGCTATTCAGTTGTTTGTGTTGCAATACCCGCTCAGACCAATGTGGCGACCATATGAAATGGAAGGAAGATGTGAAGAGGTATATTCATATTTTCCATTTGCCGGTGAAGCATTTTATTAACAAGTTTGAACTGGCAACTGTCTTGTGCTAAAAGAAAATATGTCTTAGGCTAAGTTGAGAACTCTACATATTGTGAGACTTGGTGTTGATTTTTCAGGTGAGGGTGAAACCTGCAAGTAACGAAGTAGAGGTTGATTTGGCTATCGATTTTGAATCCAAGAATTATGATAGAAATGCTGATTCTAGAGTTTTGATGAAAAAACAGGTTTGCTTTTTATGACTCTTTTATTTGTACGATAAATGTTTTCAGTTAGTTAATGAGATAAGGTAAATGCACTATACTTGTTTCTATAAAGGTTTGGTGCATGACCTCTATTATCTCTCAAATTTATGTTTAAATTATAGTAAGACGGCGTTGTGGGATCAGTTTTAATTTAATAGAATCAATGACAGTCATTTTTTTTTTTGATAAGAGACATATAATATTAATGATGAAAAGTGTTTTCTTACAAAAGGCGGATAAGACATCCACCAATTCAGAAGAAATATCCTAGGAAAGATTAAAAACAAGTACAATCATCTTAAACAAGAACATAATTCCAGTCCCTGTAAACTTGAGAGACACTAAGATGTTCGTAGTCTTTCTGAATCTTCACCCAACATGCAACTCGAAATTAAACATTGATACAGACTTTCTTCTACTTCCACGTTTTTAGCAGCTCAATTTTCTTTTAGGGAGTAAAATTTGTATTCTCTGTTTTTTTTGTTCCTTTTATAGACTCTTGCTTCATCATGGAAGCCACCTCAGGCAAGTGGTTATGCTGTTGGGGTTCTAACTGGAAACAAGGCATGCTTTCGTATCTCATAGAATCTTTCTGTTGCTCATTTTGAATGCGGGTGGGCTGCTGATGCTAAAACCTTAGCTGGACAATCACAATCTGTTGTTTGTCATGCAGTTACACTTGAACCCTATCCACGCAGTTGTACAACTTCGACCTTCCATGGAGCATCTTGATTCTAGGGAATCTAAAAGGAATGTTGTTACCAGTATGGAAGATTCTGTGAAGGCAGAAGAGATCAAGCAGGAAAAACTTTCGATTGCATCAAAACAATTGGTTAGTTGACTTATCTACTGTCATCAACTAATATGACATTTCTTTATTACACCGCTTTTTACTTAGTTGACATGTCTAGGCATACTAAACAATTGGCTGAGTTAGTTATGACAATATCTGAGCATGCATCATCTCTTGATTATCAACTAGGACTGGAATATAAAGCCATCTTAAACAGGTGGGTACATGGGCATAAAAAATATGTGTATAACAAATGCCTGTCTCTTAAGCCGAGTGGACGTCGAAGCAATTTCAGATCTAATGTTTTATGTTATGCTTTTATGTGTTACATCTTTGAAAGATTCAATTTATATATCAATACCCTACTTCCTTGCAGACCAAACCATCAGGGCAGGAAAAGGATATTGGAGAAGTATGCACACCTTGGCTCTCCGGATTCTCTTACTGCCATATATTAATCTCATCCCTAATAGTGTAGCATCTGAAATCTAATATATTGTTTTTACTTTATTGTGTTTTATTATTTTGAGGGTCATGTGCTGTCAATAGCAGTGTGTTACTATGCAAAAACAAGTAACTTCAATTTAATATTAGCAAATGAACGGCTGCAAATTGTGCTCTTATCTATGATATTACTGAATGTTGAGGTCAAAATGCATTGGCATTTTTCGTTTTGTGGAAGAAGGTTATTGGTCTTTTGTGTAGGGTTTCTGTCGAGGAGTCGTCCTTCTAATAAATACCAAAAAATGCCCTTGGTTGTGGCAGTCTATCTACTTTCTTAAGGATCATGTTTATAAATACTGTTTGAATAGTCACAATATTATCTATTCAGTAGGCTTTAAATTTCTCGAGTTGCTATAAAGAATTTTTGTCTATAGTAACGAGCCAGTGAAATCAAATTCATAGAGCCTTTTGCAACTTACTGGTGAAGCTATTACACGTAAGATGAAAGAAAAACTGCGCTAGGATTTTGCATGATGAACCAAGAATTTGATGGATGGGCTCTGAAGGTGTATTCAGCATGGATTATAGAGAGTCTTTAACATTTTAGGAGCTTGCTGTCAATTTCTGCTTCAAAGTGAAGTGGAAGAAGTCCAATGGTTTGCAGACATTACATAACCTGTATTTTCGTGTTGCATGGAGTGATGGAGATGCGACTTTTTCAATGCTATTTTTCTCCTCATTTATGTGATTAAGAAATTTCTCTTTGCCAATATTTAATTCTGTAGAGTTGATTACCATTTCTTTTAAATGGTTTTCAAGTGTTCCTTAATCTTTTGCTATTTTTCAGGATTGGATTCATATGACATACCATAGCGCAAGAAGCGACATGGCATCAAGATACTTGCAAAAAATGGTGGCTCAGGAAGGATCACCTATTCATTTTTCCATGAGCTCGTATGTTTTTTAATGCTGCTACTATTTGTTCCCACATTGTTCTCGTATGTATGTTTTCACGTATATCTATTTTTCTTTGTTCAAATACGAAGGTATGATTATCTGAATAGCTTGTATCCTGGCACATCTAATGACAATGTCCAGATCAGTGGTCCTCCAAGAAGGTATCCAATCATACTGCCTTAACTTTTGAATGAAAGATACATTGTTTTGTTTTCTTTGCTTTTACTGCCGAGAGAATCCAATTTTTTTTTCTAATCTCTTATTGTGCTCAAAGGATAGTAAAATCCACCCTTGTATATCTGTTGGACTCTCTGTCGTAGCTTTATTTTAGTAAATACGAAATGTAATGTTACGTTGGTATGGACATTATTTGAAATTCTCAGGCAACTTTTCTAGGCTCGGTAGATTATCTTTATAAATTATAAATAGAGGGACGGATCTTTACTTTTTGATAATATTAATAATGTTTTGTCCTCTCTTACTGATGAGCTCCCTAGATGTGTTGCTTTGACGTTGCATGTTTTCGTTCCATTTTCACTGATGTTGATACATATTATCATAAATCCCCTTAATCCTTATTGATTGAAGCACATCTTCAGATATAACCCCTTGCCCTTCTTTGGAGACATTTCCTATTTTTTGCTCTACTCCATTATCGGAATGCAGCCATAGAAATAGCTGCATATATTATTTCTCCCAAGTTTTTAATTTTTAGCGTTTCCTGTGTTGCACAAACTCTTATTTGTTTTTTTGTTTTTTTCCAAGTATTATTTGCGGCTTATGTGGTTCATTGTGTTGGGATATAGATGGTCAACTTATTTCTGGATGGTGTTTCAGGCTGTTACTGACTCTACCGCTAAAAGAACGGTTTAAAACTTGGCTTCTTGAGGTCTGTTACTGCTTTTCGTGTTTCGAAGTTCTGTCTTCCCAAAATTTTTCGGTGATTTTATTGTCTTTATCTAGTGTTTATGTCTCCTATCTTTTCATTTCCACTTTGCTTTGCTTTCCTTGAATTAGGTGGACAGTTATTTATTTATTTTTTGTTATAAAAAACCTTTTTTTCCCTGCAAATGAAGCATTACACCGAGTTGGTTGCATCTGTTCTGAGAATGGATGATTTAGACAATTTGGCGAATGGTGATATGCTTTAACTTTTATATTTATGATCTTCCTCCTCTCTCCGGCGCTTCATTTTTTATTGGGGCACTCCAGGTCTTGTTTGTCTTCATCATCACCCACCATTTCCTTACATCTATCTTCCCTTCAGGTCTTCTTTTAGCTCTGGTATTTGTGGGACGTCTGGTGACATTTAAATATTTCTTCCAATTGATTTGTGAATTGCTGGAACAGGGCCCTCCAATTCATCGATTTGACGCTTTGAAGTACCTAGCTTTGGATGAATCCGTCGAAGAAATTTTGGGAGTCTTGCAGGAATATGCCCGATTAGTTCAGGGACTTTGGGTTCCTAAAAGTTATTTAGTGTATGGAACCGATCAAGGAATAGAAGTTTTAGCCAGGGATTATGTTCTTCTTTTATTTACCAAGAATCCCCTCATTAACAGCTCTCAATTGCCTCGACGACCTCAACTTGCTAAAACAATGAAAGATGTCCTGAAAGTGTTGTCTGTGGAGAGACCTGCCTTCAGTGACTGGAAACTGAAAGAGCTCCCAGATTTTAGTTTCATCAAACTTAATTCCTCTGTTGTAAAAAAAGAACAAGAAGAGTGGGATTGCTTAGAGACTAAAATCAATGGTCTTCTTTTTGGAGGAAAAACTGGACCTGCTATCACGGCTTCTTCAAAGTCTAACACCACAAACAATTCGATCGCGAAAAGTTCCGATATAGTCGGTGCTAGGACTCTGATTGGAACAAACTCAAGGATCCAAATGTCCGAAGAAGCTCGAGAGGCTATTGCAAAAGCACTTCAAAAACTTTTTAAAAGTGTCAAAGTTTGTGGGTGAGTTGCTCTGTTATATGAGTTATTTCTCTCAAGCTGTTAATTATACTTGTGATTGTAAATGCCATCTTCTAGGTAGTAACATCTTGTTACCTGTTTGATACAGATGCTAATTTTATTTATAACTAAATGGATTGAAGTGATTGAAGTGCAGCAATTTTCTGACATAATATGTGCTTTGAGTCGATATTTTTTTTCCAAATTGAGTGGAAGTTTGAGACACTAATTTGTTTGTTCTCAGACTGAGGGCTTATATGTAGGCTTCATTATTATTTACTTCACTGAGCACTGGGAGAAATGTTGGTGGACTAGATTCTCAAATCAAGTCTATTTGGCTCTTGCTTACTTTTATTGAGTTAACCTGACTCTTGAGCTTGTCTGCTTTACCTCAATCTAGGAATAAGGTTTTCCTGAGGGATTTTAATTTTATTTTGTGTAAACTACATGTATATATGCTATATTATGACAGTTTCCAACAAATTAGCCAACGTTTACGGGACATGGCAGTGTCTGAGTCTGCACGCTCGACAGGATTTGCTAAAGAGGCTGTAGCTGCAGCGAACAGTATCGATTCTTTTCCGACCGAGCTTCAGGCAATCGTTAATCAGGTAGCCGTTAATATTCATGGCATTTGCGTTCCGAAATCATCACCAGATCATCCACAGTATGACCCATTCAGGTTCCATTTGGATACTACCCTTTTCTGTTGAAGAACATTGAACTTGCTTTTATTGAAAAAACATCTCTTGTTTGTCATCAATCAATGTGTGATTCTTGCCTTTGTAGGAAAGTTGTCATTGATCTTTTTGTTGCTGAAGGACCAAATGCAAAGCTTAAAAAGGCTCCTATAATTGAGGCTGCCAAGATGGAACTTAAGAGGGATATAACTACCACCGAATATAATAAGGTCAGTACAAAATGTGTAATATAATTGATGATTGTGAGATAATGGCAATGATGATTGTATATTCAGGTTTAAGATCATACTCTCCTCTCTGCTGCTCTTTATGTCAAACTTTTTCACTGGCAATGGGACTAGGTTTATTTTATGTTTGAGTTACAAAGTGTGCAAAGAGAGCTTTGTTGTTTTTTTTGGGTATTTTATGCTGATGTTAACAAGGACACAGCTTGCATATGTCAAGGGAAGATATAAAAATTGTTTGGCTCCTTATATTTGACGGCAACTTTTGAATTCTGTTTTGGAGTTTCTTTATTTGTGAAGTTTCCTTCATTGTCATCCTTTACAACTTTTTCAAAACTGAAAAGGATAAGAAGGAAATATCTTGTATCTTGCATATGGCAAAATGCTGAAGCTTTTGTAGCTAACTCAGCTTTCTAAGCACATTTCTTACCTGCCAACTGCTGACATTCAGAGGGATCAAGGCTTCTGTGTTTTCTCAATTCCTCCAAGTTTTATTGTTCGATTTAATATTTGTAGTTTGTTTTTGGTTTTGATGTACAGGTCTTGCAGGAATTGTGTATATCTCAAGCTTCTGCCTGGGTACTGAGGAGTGGTGACAGAAACCCAATACATTGAAGTTTATGCTGGCAAATTCATACTCCAGTATGTGCGGATAGATGTAGTATGCTTTCCCAGCTACTCATTTAAGAGATCACTATTTAATTTCTATAAAATAGGAAGATTGTTGTTTTGGCCGTGTAATTGAGTTCCTAATTGCACCAAAGTTGTGGATGTTGATTTAGACTATTTGACAGAGTTTAGTTTTACTTAGTCAAGCTTTTACTTGAACAAGGATGTGATGCAACTTGTTCTCATAAAGCATTTGCTATTGGTATCATTCCAACGGCTTATCGGAAACCTGGAATTGGAAATTGATTTAGTTGGTAACTTTCATCATGGACCACCCGCATGAAAAAAACTTATCTTGATGTTTATTAGATACTAATTGGATCAGTCAAACCTTGGTTCTATTGTTGGAGGTTACATTTGATGGCTTGAACATGGAGGTCGTTAGTTTCTATGCTTGTTTTTCGAGTTTGATTCTCACCCTTTGTTTCTTCCTCACAATCATCATTATGCTTTTCTAGTAGCATCATTTATGCAGCCCCTTATTGTTTTATAGTATCTTTGACGACTGGCTGATAGAATGGTTTCCTGTGTAGGATGTCCAACCTGATGCTATCAAGAATAATACTTTCTGGCTTGGTGATTGATGGCTCAGTTCATCCAAAATAATTAGAGTTAATTGAGAGCATTGTCAATCAAGGTACCTTGTCCCTGAGGCAAGTTAGCAATATTTACACTAGGACTAGAATATGAACCGTTGTCCCAGATTTTCATTGATCATAACCTGAAAAGCTCTGAGCGTTGGTTTTTTTTTTGTTGTGTCTCCATTGACATGGTTTATTTAATTTCAACATCACCTACACTCTAGCTATCATGACAGGACCTAGATATAACCAACACCCCCACCCCATCCCCAAATTCTGTTTCAGCGATTGAATTTCAGTAAAAATTGAAAATCAAGGGCATTTACTGTACCCGCCAAAGTTTCTCTTACTTCCACCAGCCAATTTTATTCACCACTTGCATTTTTAAACCATAGTAACCATATTGTTCTGCAGGTGCGGCCCTGTTCTAACACTTCCATGCCAACTGTTTCACAGTTTGATAAATTTCATTCGAAGTTGTAACGTTCAGAGCGAAAGAACGGTCTTACGATAAGTTTTGTTTCACCAATTAAATCTGAACTTTGACGTGCATTTGGAAATCTAGATACTTGAGGCCTCCCTGATGCTGCTTCAATATGAACCCTGATGTTCAACGTACAATGCAGATTCTCTTACGTTGCGTAATGATAAATATTGCCGTCAAAATGTACTTTGCATGAGTTGGGATGTGGACACATAGTAGGTTTATTGTGTATAAGTTCTTTCGGTCATTTTTGGTAGGATAAATAAATCGATACGATTTCTTCAATATTTTACCTTGTTAAAGTTCACATACTCAGTGTGAAGAATTCTGAAATTTTGGTTAGAGATTAAGATTTAGATATCAAATATTTGAGAAATATCGTGGAAACATGTGATATATTTACCTTTTGTACTGTCAATCTTTCTTGCCAATTTCTCGACCGAGTTTCATAGGAAGTTTACCCGTTGGCTTGAGTTGTATTTGTTGTATGTTTTATCAACTTCTTCGGGCATCTGCATTGGTTGTTCCAGTGGAGGTGATATAGCACCCAATTGGTGAAAAATCAATGTGGGTGGCTCACTCCATTTACGCTTTCATTTTAATGTTATAATTAAATTTTAATTTGGATAAATGACCTTGTTAAAATAAGAGTAAATAAGTTTAAGTAATAAATATATTAAAAAATATATTATTTTGTAAAATATAAATCATTTAAAGATTGTAAATAATATTAAAAATGTGTTTATTTAACATAAAATAAGAATAAAGATGAATGAATAGACAATGAGATCATAAAATTATAGAAATCTATTCAACCTGTTTGATAATATTTAAAATCAAAATTATCAAAATTTTGAATAGTAGCAGCATCTCAAACAACATACGACTAGCTGTTTATTAGCAATTCTACCGATTTTCACAATAAAAAATACTATTTTTCATGTATGAGAGATCTTCTAACAAAATACGATCCACACATGTTTTTGCCATACATATATGTGTAAATCTAGAACATTCATTATAAACATTATTATTCTTCTTTTGTTCAAAATTACTTTGGATATGGAGTTGCTATATATAATTTGTCTATACATTTAAAATCAAGATATTGATGTAATTCGTCCATTAATTATTTTTTCCTTCAACTTTCACCTAATATGTATCCATTAAACCATTTAGCATAGTTAAAATTAAATTAATTTTTCAATAGCTTTTACCAAAATAAACTTTATCATATTTTCATCAACGAATATAGTTTATAAATTCTAGAGATATAGTTGAAACGATCAAAATGATGCATCAAGTCTTACACTTGTATAACTAATTCTATGTTATCCACTTTTGATGGACTTCGTATAGGGATGTAAACGAATCGAGCCGAATCGAATACTGTCAGACTCGAGCTCGATTCGAGCTTTTATCGCTAGTTTCGAACTCGGCTCGTTTGAAAAATACAAAACTCGCTAACAGCTCGAGCTCGATTTATTAATAGTTCGTTTATCATGTTTAACGAGTTTGACACGAACTCAGATCGTTAAACAAGCTCGTTAAATAAACTCAAATTTGCATATGAAAATTGAAGGATTGATTTATTATTTTATAGCGTTCACATGTTATCTATTTCACTAAAAACAATGCATGACAACAAATAAACAATGCATGTTGCTAAATTTATTGTCCTATAAAACTGGTCTAACACATTAGTCGAGCTCGAGCTCGAGCTCGGCATACATAAACGTGCTTACGAGTCGAATACCATTATGTTCTAGCTTGACTCGATACAATTGTCGAGTTGGAGCTCAATTCGATAAAATTTAGAAAACGGTCTCGAACGAAATTTTTACCAAATTGAGTTCCCAACGCCTCGCAAATTCGTTCACCTCCCTCAATTCGTATATGAATATATTATGGGCTGATCACGACTATAAAATATTTGGACAAGTGTGCCATTGGCCTGTACCTTTTTTTGGTAATCGGACCCAAATATAGGCCCAATAACAGGCGACAATTTCTGATAATCGCGTCAGCGTAAAGCTACTCAGTTTAGCAAAAACTCAAAAACCTAAATCGCAGATTTTACGCTCTCTGTCGAGTATCGGCTTTTGTTGAAAACCGCAGGAAAAACACATGGTAAATGTTCATACTTAGATTCGTGTAGTAGGTATATATTTGTGTTGATCTTTGCCGTGATGTTCAGGCTTTGCCGAACCGACAGACTGTGGATTACCCCAGCTTCAACGGCGATGGTGGCACAGGTATTTTTTGGATTTATTCAAATATTGATTATTGTTTTCGAGTGTTTTTTCAGCCGGCTAATTATTGCTATGTTTCTTTCATCGATAAAAGATTAATGATGGTTTCCACCACTTATGTTATATGTTCGAAGGAGCATCTGATATAGGCTTCGTTTTTACACTTTTACTTCTTGAGACTGCTTCAAGCCTTCGACATAATCATTGATTTGATAAGTAGGGGGTGGGTAGGGTATATTCATTTTAACATATTGTCTTGATTATTTAATACATTATCTCTTGATATCATTATACATTTTTACAATAAAAACAGAGCAAATCAAGCCCCGATTATGCAACATAATACATCATTACGCCATCAAAATAAAATTTGGCAGAGATGACATTTAAATGCTGGCAATGACCTACCTTCAGATGCATATCTTTGCTGTTGTTGCAATGGTTTGGTGGGTTCGTTTTTTTTTTAAAATTCATTTTCATTCACTTTTTAATCAACTGTCCCTTATCGTTTATTTGATTTGAAAGGAGTTGAGTGATTGCTTTTTGTTGAAGTTATATATGTTGATAATTGTGGTATGTGGCTTTTTCAATTGCCCCATTATTTTGTTAATGTCTTGTTTTGTGCTGTTAACTGATGCAGATATCGAGGAGGATATCAAGGCGTTGCAACTTGATTCATCAGGTATAATTGTCCTTTGGTTTAATTCTTTATGTAATTCTTATTGTTACCGTTGTTTAACTTCTCTAAAGTTAAAAAGTTAATTTTAAAAATGATTATTACTTTTATTCTCTACACGTAAGATAATGAAGGTTGTGGTTTGATTAAGAATTTGGGCTAGTTTGCAGTGAGTTCGAAAACCGTTGCTTTATTTCATGGTTTTGAGACTTACTAATGTCTTAACAAAACGAAAAATATGAAAACGGATGCAAGAATCTGTTTATATCTTTTATAAATTGACAAAATCCTTGGATCCATCAGAATCTAATCGAAGTATTCTAGTTGTTACTGTAAGTTTTACGAGGTCGTAATTTATTGTTTGCAGAAGATACTATTGTTGCTGACAAGGAAGATGGGAAGATTGATGTAGAATTAATTCTGGAGGTGGATAAAGGTAGGTCAAGTTACATATGATGTGTATGGTAGACCGGAGGAAATTTCTCATCCATATTTTATGTGTTTTTGTTAGCACCAGACGACATAACTTTGTGATTTATGCTTGAAGATTGAGGATTATGTTACAAGGATTGCTTTTAATGATCTTTCTGTTTTTATCCTCTACACCTGACATTTACCATTCTGATACGAGAACTCATATCCGGTTTATTGTATGCTGCTTTGTAATCATGACAAGAGAATCTGAAACTAAGAAACTGAATAGATCACCTGAAGATTTTTTATGTACCCAAATTTTTTATTATTATTACTTTTATCTTCAATGCTTTTACACGTCTATTTGGTATCAAAAGAATAAGGTTATAATTTATTGATCTTTATTCTTATGTATAAAAGGTGTTCATTTTTCTGATGGCTTTATCAAAAGAATGAGGTTGTTATTTAGTGATCTTTGTTCTCATGTATAAAAGGTGTTTATTTTGCCGATGGCTTTAGGTTTGGCCAGCACTTGTACAGACTCCAAACCATTGCAAGAAGAGCAAAGAGATGCATCTGAAGGTAGGTAATTGCTGAATCTAGTCTTTGATCAGCATTGTGTCCCTTGAATGGGTCGCAAGTGGACTGATAATATTATCTCCTCTTCCTGTAGCATTTAAATGCCATCTCTGCCAAATTTTATTTTGATGGCGTATTATGTTGCATAATCATTGCTTTATTTGTTCTGTTTTTATTGTAAAAAAGGTTAAATATAAAAATGTATAATAATATCAAGAGATAATGTCTTAAATAATCACCTTTTGATCGAATTTGTATATCCCATTTTATATTTATAAATACCCATTTTTATGTTTTGGCCTCATCTTATATTTGTTTGTCTAATTTACTTGCATTTTAGAGTATAATTTTTTTGACGTGATAAATTGTTTGCGCTAATACTGAATTTGCACTCATAATGAACAACAATGCTAACCTATCATTTAATAATTGATATAATAATAACTCCTCAAGACGACCTAATTCCATAACCATAAGCTCATATTCCCTATAAGCAAGAACAAAGCCTGATTAAAGGTCACATCTTTCTGTAATTAAATGTCATAATCTTAATGATGGATAACTTTTTCCCTTAAATTATTTATTTTTCTACTTTATTGCATATCATAGATAAAATAAAACAATGATATTATGTTAAAATACCACTAATACTTCCTTATGCTAGATTATTGCCCCTTTGCATCCTCAATCTTTTTTTTTTGTTTGCTTTGAAGTTCCCATACCATGAAATTGAATGGTCTCTGTGATTTTATTTTATTGTTAGAGGTATTGTTTTTGAGTGGATGCTACATTGAATCATGATTTTTCTTTTTTAAAATTAAGTTTATTTTGAGGATATTATTTTATGTTTTGACCTTTGATTGGTCTGTTCAGTCAAAGAAAAGGAAATCTCTGCTATGAAGGATGTTGTGAATGAGGTGGAGAATAAAAAGAGACATTTGAATGTTGTATTCATTGGTCATGTTGGTAAGTGATTTTTTCTTCAATTAAGAGATCCATATAAATTGTTGTATTCATCATACACTGGTTTTCTTAGCATAGGAACAGAACTTAATCTGAACGCATTGGACTTCGGGGTGTGATTGGACTGTCGCTGCTCTTTAACATATCAATAATCAAAGTTTGTTATGATGAGCAACATTATTCATCGTTTCTGCAGATGCTGGCAAGTCGACAACTGGAGGGCAAATATTGTTTCTCAGTGGTCAAGTTGATGACCGAACTATCCAAAAGTATGAGAAAGAGGCGAAAGATAAAAGTAGAGAGAGTTGGTGAGCGCTACTTGCATCTTATGTTAACTTGGAAATGTTACAACTTATGTCCACTGTTGGTTAAAAATACTCATTAGCATTTACTGAAAAATTGATACTTTTAACACCTCGTGTAGGATAAGAGAAGCCTCATCTTTGAACTGCAGCTTCATCTGCTGCAATGATGTTCATGAGTAGTTGATTTTGTTTGTCGTAGTAAATTTAGATGGATCTATACCATAACGGTGCATTAGTGATGAGATGACCTTCATCTAATCTGTTGTTGCTGTCATCAATACAATAGGTTGCTTAATATGGTATATCAGCTAGGGATGTTGTATCATACATTCTCCTGCTCTCTTAAACTTTTGAAGTGTTTTGAGTATAGACATGTAGGTATGTTAAATATCGAAAACTTTATTTCAAACAATACATCATTTTGTACTTCAAATCTATTCAAACCATTATCCAATTATATTCTTTCCTTGTGCTGTTTTCAACCAATTGTTACCTCATTCACATTACTGTAATTGTTATTCAAATTCATTTCACATACGATTATCTTACGAAGCCTCAATCCAATTCAATTTTCTTACAAAAAATGTTATAAAATTTGTGCTAAATTTTTGTAGCGACAGTAGGTGGAAGCCCAAATGAATATTGGCTTGTTCCCCTCTTGGTGTCTTGTTTCTGTAATTCCCTAAGTCCTTTGTGCATCAATCTCTTATTCCTGACTTTGGAAGGTTTTTCCGACCTCAGATCTATAAATAGATGCTATAAACCATGTGTTCGAATTTTTTTGCCGCTTCTTTCATGATGGTGTGATAATTTTTGCAGTCATTCAACTCCCTGTTGGATATCATTGCTTAATCTAGCTTTGGTTTTACTGATTTCCTTTACTTAATAAAAAAAACTAGGTACATGGCTTATATCATGGACACAAATGAAGAGGAGAGGGTTAAGGTACTTATCTGTGAATTTGGCTACTGAGTAATGTCTGGCGTTCTTTGTCCTCCAAATGCATTTGAATGTGTGAAGAGATGAGTGGTTTGTTGCCCTAATTTACTTTCGTAGGGAAAAACAGTTGAAGTTGGTCGAGCTTCATTTGAAACAGAAACTACTAGATTTACAATATTGGATGCCCCGGTAATTTCTATTTTCCTTTTATTCATTGCTCTGTGATTTCTCTTGTAGAAGTTCTGCAGTTGTAATAAATTTTGATTGCATATATTTGTATTGTTAAAGATTTAAATTTTGATTACACCTCTGATCTAAATTGATCTGGATTTCTGATAAGAAAAGTTTTATATTCGTTCTTGAAGGAGATTGGAATTGCGTTGAATCATAAGATAGTCTTTTAAAGTTTCATTATATATGGCATCCAATGAGTATACTTCATGAGCAGTGTTCTAAAATCTAAATGGCAGTCGAAGCGGCCGCCTAGTCACCTCGGCCGCCCCGTCGCCTTGCCTACGCATGAGACGGTTGTTTTAGGCGGCCCAAGCTATATGGTAGGTGGGCAGGCGGTCGAGGCAGGTGGAGGCGGCGAGCAGGTGGGGGCAGTCAATATTTTTAAGTTGTAGTCAACAAATTATTAAAACCTAGTCAAAGTCAATTAATTTAAAACTCAAAACCCTAGTTATTTAAATCACACTCCATTTTTTTTTACTTTTTGTTCTCACTCCTTTTTTTAACTTTTATATGATTATCTATAAAAAATTATATAAAAAAGTTCAACCGTCTAGGTGGCCGAGGGAGGCGATGGGAGGTCCCCGCGACCCCGCCCCGCCCCGCCACTGCCTCTCACCATTTACAACATTGTTCATTAGAAAATTCTGTCATCATTTTACACACCAGTTTATTTATCTGCACTTCGTGGTGTAACACATTTGTTTTAAACTTTGGTACTTCAGGGTCACGAAAGCTACAACATTGTTCATTAGACAATTCTGTTATCATTTTACACACTAGTTGATTTATCTGCACTTCGTGGTGTAGCTCATTTGTTTTAAACTTTGGTACTTCAGGGTCACAAAAGCTATGTACCCAACATGATTAGTGGAGCATCTCAAGCTGATATAGGTGTACTGGTAAGTACACGTATAATGTTAAAATGTGTATTTTATATGGTCAGATTTTGACTTGTTCTCTTCCATTTATTTAATCATCTTATCGTCACAGGTAATTTCTGCTAGGAAGGGAGAATTTGAAACTGGTTATGAGAGAGGTGGACAGACACGCGAACATGTTCAATTAGCAAAGACTTTGGGTGTTTCGAAGCTTCTTGTTGTTGTGAACAAAATGGACGATCCTACTGTTATCTGGTCAAAAGAGAGGTGTCTTTGTCTTAGAGTTGATCGAGCATCTGAAAATGCTGTATTTTATTTTTGCCTTGAGTTGATGCTGTTGTGTAATTGCAGATATGATGAGGTCGAGTCAAAAATGTCACCATTTCTGAAGTCTTCAGGTTACAATGTGAAGAAAGGTAAATTCCCTGTTGGAGCATACATTTTTCATACCGATGATGCATTATTTCCTTCACATGGAGAATCCGATTGAGACTTTGTTTTTATTTGTTTATTTTACTAGTGATCTTTTTTTGGTATGTTTGAAAATTATTTCAATTTTAATACTTGAATAAATAATTGTATTTCAATTTATTATTTATTGGACTATATTTTTTTTATTTTAAAATGAGATAGATTTTGTGTTTTAAAATATATTCAAAACACTTGTCTTTTTTAATTCTGATAGTTTTACTTGAATATAATTGGTTTTTATTTTCATATTCAGTAATTTACAAGCCTTTATATGTAATATGTATGTATACATACGTATATTTATGTGTCCAAAATTTTGTCGTCGTGTCCTTGCCTTTTTAAAAATCCATGTAGCCATCTTGTGTTGTGTCCATGTCCATGTCCATGTTTGTATCCATTTGTTGTAGCATGAAATCAATTTTGAATTGTCATGTTGATTTTAAGACTTCACAAAATGTGAAGCCTTATTTCCGAAAGAATTTTAAAATGTTGTTCAACTTGAGCTCTGATGCTCTACTAAATAATGAATTCATCATAAAACTGTGGTCTAGAGCTTTGCAAGAGCTTCGGTTGGTGTGGGTGAGATGCCGAAGTCCACCAAGGATTTATTACGTATGGATTTGGGACAGTTAACTGGTACCAGGGGAAGAATTTTTTGGCAAGTGGTTGTTCATTGCGTATGCTGGACGGTATGACTGGAAAGGAATAGAAGAATTTTCGAGGACAATGAAGAATCTACAGAGAATTGCTGGGAAAAAATAAAGATCAACATTGCATTGTGGATTGCCATCATCACGATTTTAAAAATGTTTCGATTTTAGATTTAGTGAGAAATTGGGAATATGTGGACCATTAAGACAAATTTCATGATGTGTGTTTTTTGACGAAGAGTGGACCACTAGTCCACTGATGTACTCTTTCTTAATCTAGTATTAATAAAATATGTTTCTTATAAAAAAATTCATCATAAATAATATCTGTTGGTATCCTTATTAATGTTTCGGTCATAAATTATTTTATATTTTTGTTCCAGATGTACAGTTTCTTCCCATATCTGGTCTTATGGGTATAAATATGAAGACAAGAGTGGACAGAAATGTCTGCACGTGGTGGAAGGGTCCATGCCTTTTTGAAGCTCTTGATGGTATTGAAGTCCCTACACGTGATCCAAAAGGTCCATTTAGGTATAAATATAATCATTTCTATTATACCGTTGTCTTCTTTGGTTATCGTTAGATGAAAGTTCTAATTTGTCACTTTTGTTCTTGATTTACTTGGGATTGTAATCATGATATAGTCGGCCTAATTTTATGTGCTTGACTGCTTGTTGTGACAGAATGCCCATTATTGACAAATTCAAAGACATGGGAACTGTTATTATGGGCAAAGTAGAATCCGGGAGTGTTCGTGAAGGAGATAGTTTGTTGATCATGCCAAATAAGGTGTTATTTCCTTTTATTTTGTTCTTGCACGAAATTTTTATTTTATGAATGCATGAAGCATTTAGGGGTTTAATCTTATGCTTTGATAATTTTCAGGTCCAGGTGAAAGTTCTAGCCATCTTCTGTGATGAAGATAAAGTTGGTCGTGCAGGACCTGGTGAAAATTTGCGAGTCAGGGTTTCTGGGATTGAGGAAGAGGATATCCTTGCTGGTTTTGTCTTATGCAGCACTGGTAGGTAAAATAGGTAGATTGTCCCAAATTTCGTCTTCGCTCAATGGAGTATCATTTTGTGTAATATACACGTGTTGTGATTTTTTAATACACAAATTGCGGGGATCTGTGGCATTGTAGCTCTATTGAGATGGAGATGGCAACTTTTCACATTTGAATTGAATGTATCATACCAAGTTGAAGTTCTCATTGATCATCCAGAGTCTGTACACTTTGTATTGTTGTTTAATGTCTTCTTTCCCTTTGTTGGTTTGAAATTTATAAATGCGACAAATGGATATCAAGAGCTTTCTATAGAAAATTTAGGTCAAAGTTTCTTAATATTGATGAGGTAGCTCCTTTAGAAATTTCATGGTCATTGTATACTAGTTAAAGGAGAGAGACTCTCAGAACATAGACAGCGTTCCTCTCTGAGTTCAATGATAGTGATTCTATTAATGTTGATAATTATTGTCCCACGTTTTCGTTCAGATGCCTGAATGAGTTCAATGGGTGGAATTGTTGGCTCCATGTATTTCATTTGGTTGCTCAATTCTCAAGCATGTGAGTTTCGATGCTTTATTTATTTTTGACCAAAATCGTTTGATTGTGTTTACAGCAAACCAAATAACTGCTGTTTCTGAATTTGTTGCCCAGTTGCAGATTCTGGAGTTGCTCGACAATGTATAGTTTTTTCTTTGATCTATTTCTCTATGTTATCTCTCTAATCTTTTCATGGGCATACTTGTCTGCGTGTTCATATTTGTTGTTCATTCATTTACTTACTTTTCTATCCATTTAAAGTGGTATGATGCTTTTCATGTTAGGCAATTTTTACTGCTGGATACAAGGCTGTTTTGCACGTCCATGCAGTTGTGGAGGAGTGTGAGATTGTTGATTTGATGCAACAGATTGATCCCAAAACCAAAAAACCTATGAAAAGAAAACCTCTCTTCGTGAAGAATAGTGCAGTTGTTGTATGCCGCATTCAGGTTTACATAGTTTTGCATTTTTCTTGTAATAACACTTTTATGTGGTGTTAGTTTATTTGAAAATGTAATAGTTTCTTTCTAAAATTTGTTTAATTTGAGTTGAATTGATCTATCAATTTATGAGATGTGATGGCTTGGAAATGGTGATTGTTCTATGACGTTTTCTAATTTCCTAATCTTGGTATTATAGTTCTCTGCTGATTTTTGTATTAGGGGATTGATAAAATTTATGTTACTACATTTTTGCCTCTCAGGTGAATAACTTGATATGCATTGAGAAATTCTCCGATTTTCCTCAACTTGGACGGTTCACTCTTCGCACTGAAGGTTTAAAAACCATTTGGCTTTGTGTAAATCATTATTCTCTGATGCTGCTTACTCAACCTTGTTAAGTTGACTTAAAATTTCTTTTCTGACAGGGAAAACTGTTGCTGTTGGTAAAGTAACTGCTCTTCTTACGGCTGATAATGCATAAAACAATTTTGTCACTAGGTGAGATTGTGTTCCATTTCAAGTAGTAGCTATCTTTTGTAGCTTGCTGTTGAAGCCTAGAGATTTCTGTGTTTGTTGTAACTGATTCCTGTCAAATGTGTCTCTTAGACATTAGAAGTTGTGGTTGAAAATTTACTTAGGCTATTGGTCATATTTAAGGTATGATGGTTGATATTTTTAAATCTTATAATTTTATCAATGTGTTTTAATTTGCATCTGAGTTCTTGAAATACCTCCAAATGTAGGTGCCTCGAGCCATTCTAGCTCTGTTATCGAGTAAGATATAAAGCATATACATCATGACAATGACAAGATAGCTTTTTCCTACGTGATTGCAAGATGTACTTGTTGATTTTTACCAGTTATGATTTTAAAATTACTTTCAAATTATTTGAAGTGCTCTTGTAAGGCTTCTTCAATCCAAAGGGATCCAAGAAAATCAATGACTTGCTTTGTAGTTTCCAACTAACTAGAGTCTTAAAGGAATTTCAAATGTATTCACTGTTTTTCTTTTGTCGTTGCGATTAATTTAATGGTCATTCTGAAGATTTTTGCGATTGAATATTATGTATTTAAGCAGGAGTGCCACAAAAATTTGCAGGTAACCATGAGAATGTTCTGTACTCGAAGTGACAATGTTGGTGTGTCCTTGACAAATTTCGGAGGTTGGTCATCAAGTATGGTTATTCTCATCTGTGACAATTTAGAGTACGGTTTCCGTCTCTGGCGTTTTACTACACTTGATGAGTTTTTTCCCCAATTGATGTCAATTGTGGTGATAGTTCGAGTCCCTCTTTCGGTGACTAGTGCCTAAAGACCGAGTGTAAAGCTTGTTATATTCAGTAGATAAATGGTGAAATATTGTTTGTTATTTTTTTAGACAAATTTAAGTTATACAGTGATTGTGATTATAACTTATTATTAGCTGCTAATAAAATTAGGCTTCATTTTAGGCTTTTTTCCATTTGAATGATGAGGTTGGGGCAAATGTGGTATTCGTGTGAAGGTATAGAGTATTTCAGGAATATGGAATTCCGAACCGAAATTTAATAACCTAGCAGAACAGCACAAGCAGAAAAGAAATAGTATGTGGATGTTGAAGTGCTCAGAGAGATGCTGTGTAACTGAAACATGGAGGGGGAAGAAGGTGGTGCTGGGGTGGGGGGAATTGTCGGAGGTGTATTAAGGTAATTTAGTTATTTTTATCACCAGTAAAGTGGCTTAAATGACCAAACATCACATTTTGTTTACGAACATGAAGCTTGGGGAAAGATTAAAGCCATCCCAATTGAACACATTATGGCTGGTGTTAGCCAAAATATTCCAATTTTTCTCATATCAATCAAAGGCAGCGTAAGAATTGGCCAAAGCCATTTTTCAGAATCACACATTTTTATACGAACGACTCCTCAACATTCGTCGCCCATCATAAAAGCATTGTAATTAATCAAAATGTAAAATAATGTTTTAGGCATTATAATACGCATGCAAAGTATTTGTAGCGGCTAGTAGCATAGATAATAGAAGGGTGTTGTGTTTTTTCATCATGATAAGTGTTCTTTTATTACCATGGGATGGGGGCTTAGTTTTAATATGAAATAGACCCAGAGACGCTAACTACGTATGGTGGAGGAACGTTCAACACAAATATTATACTAAATTCCTTAGACGCACGTCCCTATAGCATCTGAAGAATCCAAGAAACAACGATACCGAAGCACGTAAAAGCTCGTCCAGGAACAAAGTGAAGGAAATTCGAAAACTTTTGGAAATCCTTGTGTCTCGAGACATGCAGCAGCATGTTTATTATACACTACACCACCTTGCAGTAATCCATTCCATTAACATAAATTGCAGTGTAAAATTGCATACCAGGAGCATTAGTCCAGATTCCTCGAGCTAATGGGATCCTTCAGTTTTGCAGTGTTTTTTTATTTTTTTAAAATAATTTAAAAAATAGTGTGAACGGTGGCGACAATAGCGGGCGAGTCAAAATTATTTTGTAGTGTCTGCTCATATAGTAGGAGCAGACACTGCTATATGATCAATGTTTGCTTGTTTTCCGCCACGGCGTCCATGTCGAGTCTCAGTGTAGTCCTGGAAGTAAGGGTTTAGGTCGCAGTGAGAGAGACATCACCTGGTTAACCTGCAGTAATATGAATAAACAAAAGAACTGGTAGTATAAACATTAGTTCTGTGTGAGTGTGCAAAAACAAATTACAGAAGGTCGCCTTCCTCTCCATCCCAACTCCTGTATTTGAAGGTAACTGATGGATTATCACCCTATGCTCAAATAACTTAGTTGTATCCCTTGTGCCCACCTTCAAAAGAGAAGCCACCTATGCAACATAATTTAATTGAAAAGTTCAGCTAATGTGGTAATTTGAAAATCGGAGCTATACTTTTTCACGATTTTGTATGTTACTGTCCTCGTGGAGTTATTTAAATTGTAAATATTTTGTAATCATTATGCTTTCCTCTGTATAACGTATGCTTCGCTTGCAACGACTCTAGTGTTGCATTACTTTGCAGTGAAAAAGAATAATTATTTTTAAAAAAATTATACATATAATACATAAACGTACAAAATTCCCATTATCCAAATGTATTGGGTGTTCCCAACACAACCATTCCGGAAACATAATTTTAGGCACAATAGTTTCTCCTTGTTTGTAGGAAATCAAAGGTCGAGATTAAGCTCTTTGTAATAACATGAAAAAACACAAATCAATAATGTTCCTCTCCTTTTCTCTTACATTTGAGGAAACTTCAACTGCTGTAATTCTGGTATGCCGCCTGTTCTCTCTTAATTATGCCTCTAATGTTGGAATCTTGATTTGTGTGATCATTAAACATATATACGTACACAACGAATTGACATGTTCTAAACTAAAAATAATTTCGTCCTTCTAGTACTTTGTTATATTATTTCATGAGGGTCGATTCAAAAATAAACTTTTTTCTTTATTATCTCTAAATAAATTTAAGGTGCATGTTTATAAGAATATCTCAGGATGGAAAAGAATCATTTTTTGGTGCAATGCTCTGTGAATTTTGAAATTTCGCGCGTGTGGTATGTAATATTCATGTGCATGGCGTTACATTGCCTTGAAGAGCAGTCGTGGGAGCATTTTCCTTCCGGCGGTGAAACCGAGGCCAATCTTCGCCGGGAAGTTATTTACAAATGGCTTCATCTCCTGATACTGCTCCGCCAAGTGATATAACCGGAGAATCTCCGCCAGCTCCTCCCGCAGATACTCCTCCACCCTCTCCACCCGAGCAGCAGGAGTCTTCTCCGGCCCTACTACAACATCACCGCCGGATCCTCCAGCTTCCTCCCCTCCTCCTCCAGACTCCTCCACACCTGGAGACGACCCTTCTTCAGCCCCTCCACCTTCCACACCCACCGAACCCCAAACCCCGCCAGCACCTCAAGATCCAGTCACACAGCCTCCTCCATCATCGTCTCCATCTCCGCCGGCTTCATCGAACAACAACCGCACGCCTCCTCCTTCTCGCGGCGGTATTCCGTCACCTAACTTATCTCCAACAGGTGGGTCACAAACACCAGCTGCTTTGGCTCCTCCATCTCCTTTGCGGCCATCAAACGGGAATGCGGATGCATCATCCGGGACGGATGCTTCGTCTTCACCATCTGATTCCACAGAGAGTATAGCGGTCTTTGCAGGTGCTGTTGTTGGAGGAATATTGATTCTTGCCATTTTGATTATCTGTCTGGTGTGTGCGAAGAGGAGGAAGAAATCGCCGTATCATAAGGATCATGGGCGTCCACCAAAAGGTATGAAAATATAGGACATTGCATTTTCAATGATTCATTTATCCTTTCGCCTCTTTAAGCAAACCTTTTAAAGTGCAAATGAGAGAATATGTAATACCACTTTCTCGATTGCGTCGCATAATGACTATATCTTAATATATATTTTTTAAAGCAAATGCCTCAGAATGAGGGTTAGAACTTATGTTATATCATGCAAAATGCTTTTGGTTCAAGGCGGAGACCAGTATTACAACGGCGGCAACCCAAATTGGCATAACCCTCAGAATATGGATCACATCGTCAAGCTTGCTCCACCACCCGGCGTCATGGGCACCCCCGCTGCCCACGGCGGCTGGGGCACAACTCCTCCCCCGCCCCATGCAAACCTAAGCAACGAGTTCATGAGTCCCCCTGGCTGCAACAATTCAGGGCAACATCCCATTTCTCTGCCACCTCCATCTCCAAACGTGGGCGGCAATATGGGTCCCAGAAGCCAGTTCAGTTACGAAGAGCTTGCAGCTGCAACAGGTGGGTTCGCTCACTCCAATTTGTTAGGCCAAGGTGGGTTCGGTTTCGTGCACAAAGGAGTCTTACCTGACGGGAGGGAGGTTGCCGTGAAGAGTCTCAAGGCCGATAGCGGACAAGGCGAACGCGAGTTCCAAGCGGAGGTTGATATTATCAGCCGAGTTCATCACCGGCACCTTGTGTCTCTTGTTGGATATTGCATTGCCAGAGAGCAGCGAATGTTGGTTTATGAGTTCGTGCCGAACAAGACCTTAGAATTCCATCTTCATGGTACTGCATTCTAAGTTCCTGCTATATTTCAAACCTTGAAAATTTAGTATATATATTTGTGGTAGGGATTCTTGACGGTGAAAATGTGAGTTTGTTGTTACAGCAAAAGATCAGTCAGTCATGGACTGGGCGACTAGGCTTCGAATTGCGGTGGGATCCGCCAAGGGGCTTGCTTACCTACATGAAGATTGTAAGAATTCTTGGCTTGTTAATATATCTGCACTTTTCAAGGTAAATTGTATATGGAATGATGGGAAAATCAAAAAAAGGAACCACTAACTTTTTTTACACATTTTCTTCATAATATATAAACTCAAATTGATGTTAAGTTTCTAAACATCTAAGTTGATACTCTTAACAAATAACTAGTCGGGGCACACGATTAGCACATTACTCTTGTTTTTCAATCTTATTGCGTAATTGCGC
This sequence comes from Primulina eburnea, assembly GCF_022965805.1. Lineage (NCBI taxonomy): Eukaryota > Viridiplantae > Streptophyta > Magnoliopsida > Lamiales > Gesneriaceae > Primulina > Primulina eburnea. Next base: position 55,777 of record NW_027331075.1, read on the forward strand.
GCAGGCCACCCTCGAATCATCCATCGCGACATCAAGACAGCAAATATACTACTTGACTTCAACTTTGAGGCCATGGTATCCCTGAAATCTTCAAAATAATTTCCAAGAATCATCTCTTTTTCCGAGGATATATGCTTACCAATAATAATTTTGTTTCCTGGCCTACATATATTATAATATAGGTGGCTGATTTCGGATTGGCTAAATTGACCAGTGAAAATTACACACACGTTTCCACACGTGTCATGGGAACTTTCGGGTAATTTTATCGTTGTCTATTCTGTTTAAGGGCTATTATTGTTGTTTTTATTTAATTTTCATTAGTTATTAATTTATATATAAATATATTTTCTTATGTTTATTGGGTTTTGTCCATTGTCAACCTAATTAAAACATTGACATGATAGAATAAATTGTTGAAACAATATAATTATCCTTACTTAAAAAAATGTGATGTTTAAATACTGTTATCATCGATTATAATTATCGGTAAAATATGAAAAATTGCTCTTTTGGACTTATGTGTTTGTATTTTGCAATTTTGGTTATTTGTATTGTTTAATTTTAGTTTTAATCATGAATGTTTTAATTTTGGAAATTTTAATTATTTTTTATCGGAAATATGAATGCTACACTTATACATCAATATCATGTCTACATCAAATAGGCGCCGCATAATTGTCACATCAGCGTCCGCGTCGAAAAATGATTAAAATTACAAAAATAACATAAATAGCGAACCAAAACTGAAATTAGATAACATAAATGATCAAAATCAAGCAAATATATATTAACTAATATTAAAGTTTTGAAAAATAAAAAATAAAATGAAGTTTTAACAATCCAAAATATATTTGTATATATACCGTAGGTATCTGGCTCCGGAGTATGCATCGAGCGGAAAGCTAACGGAGAAGTCGGATGTCTTCTCCTTCGGGGTGATGCTACTAGAGCTGATAACCGGGCGGAAACCCGTAGACCATACTAATAAAACCATGGAAGACAGCTTAGTCGACTGGGTACGTACGTAGATATATATACACACTTATTGCTTCCAACTTCGTCTTTATTGAGTTTACATGCATGCATGCATGCAGGCGAGACCACTTCTTTCGAAAGCATTGGAAGATGGGAGTTACGATGCTTTAGTGGATCCACGCCTCCAAGATAACTATGTCCCCCATGAGATGGCTCGCATGGTTTCTTGTGCAGCTGCTTCCATACGCCATTCTGCCAGAAGACGCCCCAAGATGAGCCAGGTATACTATGAATAACACCAGTATACTTATTATCATCATGCAAATATATCTAAAAAGTTTAAACACATGATGGAGATTATGGAACAGAAATTTATCCATCACTCGATGAACAATATTTAGCTCCAAAAGTCCCATATATATATACAGAACTTTCTCATGACAATAAGTCAATAACATGAACTTAATCATAAACATCTGTATTCGTAGATTGTACGTTCTTTGGATGGTAATTCGCTGCTGGAGGACTTGAACGAAGGCGTGAAACCTGGACAAAGCGCTGCTTTTAACCCGAAAGGCAACATCGAGAGCTACGACACGGGCGCATACAATGCCGACATGATGAAATTCAGGAAGATGGTGATGACGAGCCAGAACTGCAACAGCAGCGGAGCCACGAGTGAGTACGGGTTGAACCCTTCCTCGTCCAGCAGCAACGATTCGAGAGAATTGGGAGACGTCACAACTCCTGACCCCAACGGGTCAAAACCATAGAAATTTCTTGACTTGATCATATCGCTAGATCTCATACATCTAGCACAGTTAACCTTTAGGAATCGTTCGAGGATATACATGTAGTTTTGCTATATATATGAAAATTTTCATCTATTAATTTTCTTGATATATATGCACACATTTACAAGTACATGGACATTTATACAATGTTTCATGATTTACAAGAGTAAGTCTCTTGTGAGACAGTCTCACAAATCTTTATCTGTGAGATGAGTCAATCCTAAGTAATATTTTTTCATGGATGACCCAAATAAGATATTTGTCTTACAAAATACGACCCTTGAGACCGTCTCACCCGAGTTTTTGTCGATTTATAACGGGACTAATTTTGTGGAAATTGAATTCATTGCAAATATGTTTAAAAGGAAAGGATAAATAATATTTTGATGTGTGAATATATATGTATATCAACTAAAAGTTAAGTGTAGTACCATTATATATTAAAATTTTATATTTTACAAAAATATATATATATATATATATATATATATATATATATATATATATATATAATATTTGATTAATTTGTAATTAAGCAATTTCATTTTTTTAGGGATGGCTCTTTTGAAATAACCCTAGCTTTCAGGGGTAAAAAATGAAGATCAACTTTCCCGCCAATATCCGACCGTATTCCAGATTTCTTAAGTATTTGCGCAGCCATTTTTCATTTTTCACAAGTTTTTATATTTCCACAGCACTTGACGAATTTTTCCTCACATTTTAGGAAAATTTTAATTTTAATTTTTGGATTTTGTACTGATTATTTGATTGCGATTTCTGAAGCGTTTATTTCCATATTTTTCGGAGTAATTGTTTCTGTATTGAAATGTTTCATTTTGGGGCTTGAATGATTCAAGGGATTAGGGTTTAAAGTGAGATGGCTGAGAAAGAAGTGAAGACCGAGCCTGTTGCAGATTCTCCAACCTCGGTTCTCGAAGACGAGGTGCGTAAATAATTTATGTGTATGTTTTTTCGATTGTATTTGTGGTCTTCTTATGTTTATCGAGGAAGAATGTAGTATGAAAGCTATCAAAATGCTTTTTTTTTTGGGTTTCAAAGGCATATGGAAGAAAGTCTGATATGGGTAGTTGGAGTTGTGGCGGTGGTAGTGTGGTCGCTAAATGTCGATGCATTTTGAAGTTGGAGATTTGTTGTCTTAGAGCGCATCAAATTTCTTGTTTCTCGTGAAAATTTTGAATTTTTTTTTTACACGTGTTTATTTGTTGGTGAGTTGGATCATTGCCTTGCGGCTTCGGACACCCTTTGAGTTGGGGATATTACATGTCTTTGTTTTCTTTTTGGTCCTATGACTTTGTTGTCAATGTTCAGTTGATGCTTATCCGTTTTTTTCTTGATATTATTCTGAGCTGAAGGACTGCACGGAGAAGATCGGTGTTGTATTGAAGGATGAAACTGACGCAAATACAAATGATTCTTCTCCATTTTCAAAAATCATCGAAGAGGAGGAAGATAAGCTTCTGGAAGCTAGGCTGAAGAAAGTAAAAGAGGAAGATGGAAACAAGGTTAAAGAGGAGCCTCCCTTGAATGATATCCAGTTCACTAAACTGGATGAGCTTCTGACACAAACCCAACTTTACTCTGAGTTTCTACTGGAAAATATGGAGGATATCACCAAGGTTTCTTTGTTGATGAATTTAAAAATATGAATTGCAATGATATTCTGCTGTTTTAATTGGTTTTTGGATATTTAGAATGAGATGGAGGATGATGAAAAAGCTGTTCAAAGCAAGAGAGGCCGTGGTTCAAAAAGAAAGGCAGCTGCAAGTTATAATACTGTAATTTTCTTCTTCTTGTTCTACCAGGAATCAGTGTTTATTCAACTAAATATTCAATATTTCCTTTTGGATTTTGCAGCTAGTCCGTAGTTTGGTGATTGAGCCATTTGAATTCTGATTGAAATTTCAGTGTGGATCTTGTATTTATTAATTATGGTATCTGCGTTTGATGGGTATAATACATATTCTTTTGAGGACAATATGTTACCAGATTTTGTTAGGTGCTCGTGTGTGTCTACATGGACAGATGTACAGATGTATGCCATTTTTTTATTGCTGTTTTGTGTTCGTTTTAGCCAACATGTTTTCCATTTATCTGTAGAGGAAGGCCACGAGAGCTGTCGCAGCCATGCTTACTAGATCTAAAGATGGTGTTTGCGAAAATACTCTTACAGAAGAAGAGAGGGCCGAGAAAGAGCAATATGAATTGGTACCCTCTTTAACTGGTGGAAAGCTGAAAACTTATCAAATTAAAGGCTTGAAGTGGATGATTTCGTTGTGGCAAAATGGACTAAATGGGATACTCGCTGATCAAATGGGGCTTGGGAAAACAATTCAAACTATTTCTTTCCTTGCACATCTAAAAGCAAACGGATTGCATGGACCTTATTTGATTGTAGCTCCTCTCTCCACCCTCACAAATTGGATGAGTGAAATAAAAAGGTATTTAATTTACTTTTGTAGTTTGTCATAGCTGTAGCTAATATCCTTTCTACGCCTATTGAGTATACTAAGCAGCTGCAGTTTTCCAGGTTTGTGCCCTCGATGGATGCAATCATTTATCATGGGGACAGGAAGGCAAGGGATGAAATTAGAAGAAATCACATGCCTAGAACACTCGGTCCCAAGTTTCCTGTTGTCATTACTTCTTATGAAATTGCACTGCATGATGCCCGAAAACATTTAAGGCATTACAGCTGGAAATATCTGGTTGTTGATGAGGTACTTGTGACAATTCAAAATTTCATTTCTGAACTTTGTGCAAGTGCCAGATTTTTAAGTGTTGCTTATCCTCCAATTTTTGTTTATTGAAGGGACACAGATTGAAGAATTCTAAATGTTTGTTGCTGAAGGAGCTGAAATACCTAACTGTAGAAAATAAGCTTCTTTTGACTGGCACACCTCTGCAAAATAACTTGGCGGAGCTTTGGTCTCTACTGAATTTTATTCTTCCTGATATTTTTTCTTCCCACGAAGAGTTTGAATCCTGGTATTAACCTTTTAATCGTTATATTCTTTACAAGTGCAAGTATTCCTTGAGAACTGTGAAAAAAACAGTTGCAATGGTAATTGCTTTCTTAATTTCTTTTCTTTTGATAAGTGTTCCGTTGACTCAATGTATACCTATGGTTGGTAAGGGGATCGAGTTCATCTGAACATTTAATATCTGTTGCATTTAATCTCTGTTGTGCCGTTGGTAGTTGTTATTTATGTGACATGGGATTCTTTTATCAATTGTCAGCGGTGGAAAGGTTAATTTCATGGAGAAATAGCTTGAATAGGATTGTTTTCTGGCAGAAGTAGCACGATACACACCATAAGTGGTCATTAAGTTGCAATGATTTTATTGCATATTATAGTATGGAGGCTGATTTCTGCCAGACTACAATTATTAAATACCCTGAAACTAAAAATCTAAAATACAAATTACTTAGGTTTGGAATTTGCATCCAAGTCATTGTTTTACTGGAGTCGATGTCTTTGATACCCAAAACACAATTACTTCAGCTTGCAAAATTTTATGATGTTTCATGTTTGTCCGTGTTATGCTGAGGTATTCCAGTAAGTTATGTATGGATGAAAACTGCTTTTGTTGCCTGATTCTTTTGCTTTGATGTGAATTCTTTCAGGTTTGATTTGTCAGGAAAGTCTAGTGATGAAGCCATCAAGGAAGAATTGGAAGAAAAACGAAGGGCGCATGTATGTTAATGGAAACCTACTGAGCTTCAAAGAAGAATATTAATGTTCTTAGCATCATATTTGAGACTTCCTAACACTGCAGGTGGTGGCCAAACTTCATACAATATTGCGTCCTTTTCTCCTCCGCAGATTGAAAGCAGATGTGGAGCAGATGCTCCCACGGAAAAAGGAAATTATCTTGTACGCCACGATGACCCAGTATCAGAAAAACTTCCAAAATCATCTAATTGATAAGACGCTTGAAGGTCACCTGAGACAGAAATCAGAATATCGTAATAACCTCTTCGTTTTCCTATTAATAAGTGCTACACCAAAATTTTCCCTAATACCTATCTTAACTGTTAATCTCTGTACATTTTTATCTCCACATGACTGATTCTTATAATAACTTTCTTAATGTTGTTTGTTTATTTATTGTTCAAGCCTCGGATCTCTCTAAAATAAACTGAAATATGAATTTGCCTAGGTGCAGCGAGGTGATTGTACGATATTGCCTTTGTATTTAACCTGCACTGGCATGTTTGTTCTGATACATCTTTGGTTACAGAATTAAATCCCATTCTCATGCTATTTATAGGCTAATATTCTTGGAGGATGAAACGGCCATTCTAATTAAATCGACTTATCAGGATGATCTATGCTGATGAAAATTTTTGTGAACATGCAGCATATGGTATGAAAGGGAAGCTAAATAATTTGGTGGTTCAACTTAGAAAGAACTGCTACCACCCTGACCTTTTGGAGTCCGCATTTGATGGTTCATGTATGTTATCTATCTCGTAAAACTCTAATGATCTAATTAGTTTGAAATCCATTTCTAATCTTTTAGTTTATGTGCTTTTTGTTAGATTTTTATCCACCTGTGGAACAGCTAGTTGAGCAGTGTGGCAAATTTCGTTTATTGGACAGATTGCTGACTAAACTGTTTGCTCGCAAGCACAAAGTAATTGAACCACTTTTTTAATGTGGATGTAAGTTTTTGTGATAAATGGCTTTTCATTATTTTCAATCTGGGATAACAGGTTCTAATATTTTCGCAATGGACCAAAATGTTGGATTTAATGGACTACTACTTTGCTGAAAAAGGATTTCAAGTTTGTAGGATTGATGGTAATGTTAAATTGGAACAGCGGAGAAGACAGGTAATGCTATTTCTTACTGATGCTAAATGGGTGTCAATTTGGCCTTATCTTCATTGTTATGGGTTCATGTGTTTCTTTTCTAGTGATAAAGGACATTTGGAATTGCAATCGCACCTTTTTTGGTTGACACCACATATGTCTTTGTTTCTGTTTTTTGAAATTAGATTTTTTCTTCCCCGACTTTTGTGCTGAGTGGAATTTGCAGTTAGAAAACAGGGAAATCCCATCTAGAAGTATCACAAGTCATTCATAATATTTGAAGCTTGATTATATATAAAGTGATTATGGACTCATGATATTCTATGTTTTTGGTTGTTGCTTATTCTCTTCACATTTTGAAATTGATATAAACTAAGATTACTTGCTGATCTGACATACAGATTCAAGATTTTAATGACGTTGACAGCGAGTATAGAATTTTCCTCCTTAGCACTCGGGCTGGGGGACTAGGCATTAATCTTACTTCTGCTGATACTTGCATTTTATATGACAGCGACTGGGTACCCATCTTCAACTCTTATTTCGTATCTATCCCCACCACAGACGGACACACACACTTATTTCCAAGCATGCCACATGTTCTTTGTTTTCCTTTTTTTTAATTTATTTTTGTCTGTTTCTCCACATCATCTACTCTTTTTATGTATAAAGTGCTGTCCTCAGAAAATTAATTTACATGCCCTTGCATTACAGAACCCTCAAATGGATTTACAGGCAATGGACCGATGTCACAGAATTGGTCAAACAAAACCTGTCCATGTTTACAGGCTGGCTACTGCTCAATCTGTGGAGGTGCCTCATAATTCAGTCTCCATCTGTTCCAAATGTCGTTCAAATTTTTTTTTGCTCGTATATTTTGATTGAAGAAAATAAATTTTATACCATCAGGGTCGGATGTTAAGGCGAGCTTTTAGCAAGTTGAGGCTTGAACATGTGGTGATTGGGAAGGGACAGTTCAAGCAAGAACGATCGAAGGCTGATGCAACTGATTCCATGACGGTTGGTGCTATGTGCAATCTTTTGCTGTTGCATATGTTTTTGTACTTTGTCCTCAGTTGAAGTCGTCATTTTTTTACGACGTTCACAACCAAGCTATCAAGAGAAGACCATCCTCACATTCTGTTGCATGTTTCAGGAAGAGGAACTGATAGCTCTTCTTCGTGATGAAGAAGATGAAGTGGAAAGAGAGATTCAGACGGACATTAGTGACGAAGACTTGGATAGAGTTTTGGACCGTAGTGATTTACTAATTTCTGATTTTTCCGAGGGAACTGATAATTTTGAGTCAAAACCAAGTGTCACTCCACTTAAAGGACCTGGCTGGGAGGTGGTGATTCCAACCGCAACTGGAGGAGTGCTCTCCAGTCTCAGCAGCTGAGCACTGGTTGTTTATGGGTATATCACCTCTGTTTTTTGGAAAATGCAGAATGTGTTTAGTGTATGTGTTTGATCAACTTTCCTCCCATTTTTGTCGAATATGTCGAGAGGAATGTCTACTAGGAATCGATAGACAAAATTCTATCTGCCCAGAGATGAGTTGATGGGGTAAACTATTTTGAAAACGTTCTCTCGTGTAGTATTCGAAAAATGATTAAAAGCCCACTTGAGAAAAAAATAGGTATTAATTGTCTTCATTTCAAATTCACTTTTTTAACTAAAAAATGTTGTATTTGTATTATGATGACTGCCTCAAATTTTTACCCTGGGCAAGTGGCAACACACACATCCCGGCCGGCTCTGTTTATTCGTATTATTAAATAATTTCAGGTAATAATTTCTAATTATTTAATTATATCTTATACGATTTCAATTTTAATGTTCGTAATATTGAGTATTATTGAAATTTAAAAATTCTATAAATTGTAATTTTTATGCGCATAATAATTAATACTGTCTCCTAATTTTCAAATAACTGGTAGCAAAACATGTTGATAAAGAACATACATATACCATGAATATTGATTTTAAATTTGTAAAAAGATGTGGTTATATAATTTTTTCACAAATTATTTAATAACGAATATTATTTCAAAGTTTATCTATCATTTTAAACAATAATGATTTAGTTTTTCAATCATTTTTTTTATGATTTTCATATCTTTCGGTATCTTTTTCATATTTTTATTTTATTTTTTGCAATTATTTTTTTGATTAAATTCAGCAATCATATCTAATTTTCATATTTCTTTTGCATCGTTGGATTTGATTTTGATTAATCTATTTGATGCTCGCGTGTTTTTTCTAGTGATCTTATTTTTTTTATTTGAGTCATTCACGCTTTGAGTCTAACTCCATTTTTTTTTTTCTCTTTTTTGAAGTCTCACTCGATTCCTCCACATATTATGTTATATATATTACATCTATTTTGTATTAGGAACATAAGTAAGTGTATGAAGTAATTGTTAATGAGAAAGAATGTATGTCTGAATTTTGAACTATACTGAATAGAAAAAAATAAAAATATGGAGTAATTAAAATAGATGTAATGTATATATTAATTTTAAAATTATTGATATAATTATTTGATATAAAAATTAAGAAAAAATACATGAAAAATGAGAACAGATAATATATTAGAAAAAAACTTCCTCGAAATAAGGACTGAATAGATATTTTAATAGGGATACAAAAAAAAGTTAAAATAATTCATCATCGGAAAAGTATACGATATAACCGTAATTTATTTCTATAAAAAAAAATTAATGAAAAACTTCCTAATTTTTAGGTACAATATTAATATTTCAAAAGTTACTAAATGTTTTTTTTATAAAAGATTAAGTCCCAGAAATTAAATATTTAACAAATACTATGTGTTTGTCTCGAAAATTACGGGCGTGCCAGGCACGTGATCGTGCCAAAGTTGTGAGATGATTTGACTCCTTTATCAAATGTTGTGGATCTCGATTCGATCGTAAGTTCTAACTCCTTTGAAATGGCTCAAAAACGTAAATACTAAACGAGGAATATGACAAAATTATAGGAGGAATCCATTAACAACATCAAATATAATTATGTTGCTATGAACTTGATCAACATTTTTACAATAATGTCGAAGGAATATGTAAAAATCTAAAGGAACTAAAATAATGGAATTTGGAAACAAGTACAGATGAACTATTCAGAAGATTTTAAAAGCTTTGCTGCTGCTTTGTTGGATGTGTTTGTTGTGGTTCTTGATTCTTTCGTTCCCAATTTTGTTCAACTACCCTAAACGGTTTGGCCATTTTCCACGTCTATCCATGAAGTGTCATGGATCACCTTCTCCGTCATGGTCTTCAACTGACACTTTATGGGCTTGTTCATTGGGCCTTCTCATATTCTACAGGCTCGTATAGTCGGTGGGTTTTCAAATATTTGGGCTAAACACTATGATTTAGATTTTAAAAAGGCATAAAGTGACGCATAGTTTTATTTCTTAACAAATTTTAGTTAACCGTATATAACTGTCGGTATAAACCGGACCATATTAAAAAAAAAAACCGAACCGAACCATAATAAAATGATTTGATTTTGGACTAGAGATATTTAAAATCGAAAACCGAGAAACCGAACAGTTGTAGAGTAAAACCGGACTAACCGATTGTTGCCCACCCCTATATTGTATGGGCATAATTTATAAATGAGTCTTTTTCGTATAATATTAATTTTCAATATGAAGTACATTTTTGTGCAAAACATGTTAAGAGATAGTACTGAAATTAAGAATTTTTGAAAAAGATTTATTATCGGACTTGTTGATAATTAACTAAACTAATTATTCAGGCAGAGCAAATTTGTTTGTTTATTTTAAAAATATATCGTTTTTCATTCAAGATATCTTTTGTTTACAATTGTATTTTGTACTCCACATCATCCATATAAATAAGAGTTGATATCTTGTGAGACGAGTCAACTTGATCTATGCATGCCATGAAAGTTATAATTTATCATTAAAAATATTATTTTTTATTGGACTGAGGCAGAGGTCTTTCTAAAGAAATTAACTAGCGAGAAAGTTTCATAATAGTTTTTGTATATAAATAAATTTTAATTGTTTCTTAAGTAAACTTGTAATTTTTTAGATTTAGATTCAATTTGGGTTGTATAATTTAGTATCATATATTATTCAAAGAATTGGACCCCTATTACCCCTGAATTCGAACCTTATTGGGCTTGTATATTAAGCCCAATACTAAGTGCGGTCAATACTTGGCCACATGAATTACCTCTATGGCCCAACACGTGTAAGGCTCATATCAAAAGTCGTGGGCTGGAAATAAGGAAAAATCGAGTGGAACAAAAAAAAAGTGTGCAAAATTAACTACAAATCCAATAAATATATATTTTTTAAAAATAAAAAAATATGTGGCGATTAAATTTTTATCCTTCTCTCTAATTCCATCCCGAAAATAAATTGTGACTATTTTTCGATTCACGTGTGATATAGTCACATAAACATCTCTCGATAAAAAAAAAAACAGATAGAATATATAAGTGATAACGAAAATTTAATGGGTTTTTAATTAATTATTGGTTGAAAAATAAATTTTCAAAAATCAAATTGATCAGAGGCAACTGTATTAAATATTCAATTATTAATTTAAACGAATTGAATTTTTTTAAAGATAAAACTTTATTTATCCGAGTAAAAAATTAAATAAAATAATTAATATATGTTAAGAAAATGTCCTTTTCGGCAATAACACATTTGTTCTTTCTTCTCTCCTGTTTTAGTGACAGTCAATAAAATATCGATTAGGAATTTTGTTGTAGCACGGAAACCTATTAATCCATTGATTAATAAAGTTGATAGATACATACAGTTACCGGAATTGAACGGCGATGTGGCGGTGCGTGTCCCGTGGCCTCCGCATTCCCTCTCGGGGATCCACCTCTGCCTCCGCGGCCTCAGCCCGCCGTCTCTTCTCCACGGAGTCGGTACGTTTTCTAATCACCTTTCTCGAATTCGATTGCTTGGTCTGTCCATTTTGGCTTGATGTCCTCACTTCAGATTGGTGATAGAAACAAATTTTGAGAAAGCAATGATTGCGATAGTTGATTATTGTCCAGCTCGTATCTGATTAATTTTGGGGAGTATTCAATTGGTGCCTGATTGTTTTATTATAACATTTCTGATTGTTTTAGAACGTTTCTGATTGATGCTTTTATTTTTCGTGAAGAAAAATTTATTTTTGCAATATGTGAGTTCGAGATGGAGCTTATTCTTTTACTTTAGGTGGATTCCGAGTTTCAGTTCATTGGGGTGGTTGGATTGGTGTGTTATAGATATTCCTTTTGTTGTGTTATTTTTATTGACTTCTTAGGCTATTTTTTAAACAGAAAGATGGGGGGGCATCCTATACACTGGTGGATCACACCTATGATGCGGTGGTGGTGGGTGCAGGAGGTGCGGGGCTGAGGGCAGCAATAGGGTTATCTGAGCATGGATTCAATACAGCTTGCATCACCAAGCTTTTCCCTACTCGTTCCCACACAGTTGCCGCTCAGGTACTGTATTTTTGGCTTAATTTGAAATTCGACCAGTAGTATGTATATTGAAGCCAATGTAACTTTTCCAGCCTAAAAATATTTTCTTTCCAATCCTTCATGGTGTCTTTTGTTTATGTTTGCCAGAAGATAATACAAAAGAGAAGTTTACTGTTTATCGTTGTTAGTTCTAGACCTAGGGATGTTATTGTTTTATTTTTTTTTGTCCTGGCATGGATGATGCTTTGTAAATTATTGAATTGTTTACTTTGCTTCTAAGAAGTGTTGATCTCATTCACAATATAGATTCCTTTGACAGTGTTATGCTATCGTGCGAACACAGTTTCTGATCCTCCTGTCAATGACAAGCTTTTATGCCCTTCGTCTTTTGTGATTCTAATATATGTTTATTTGTATTTTGTGTAGGGTGGTATAAACGCTGCATTGGGAAATATGACAGAGGATGATTGGAGGTGGCACATGTATGATACAGTAAAGGGAAGCGATTGGCTGGGTACGGTTTCTTCACATTACTTATTCTTCGACTTGCTTTACTCCAGAACATTTTTTTATGTCTGCGTCATTGTTTATGAGAAGAGTGTAGAAACGATGGTCTACGGTGATATAACCATACTTGAAACCATCCTATACTGGAATAAGTCAAAAGGAAAAGGAAGGCGAGGATCTTGTTTGGAAGAAAATCTGATAGATGAATAATTATTTTGTCCTTCGTTATATCTTTAATTCTTGTTTGAAAGGAACCAAAATTTCATAAGAGGTGCAAGATGAATAATAATTTCAATGTCTTTTTAATATGCATGGACATTCGGTTTGACATGAACCCTGGACCCAATGCGTTATTTATCTTTACACAAATGCTATTATGTTTCTCTAGGCGATCAGGATGCTATTCAGTACATGTGTAGGGAAGCACCAAAAGCAGTTATAGAGCTTGAGAACTATGGCTTACCTTTCTCCCGCACCGAGGATGGTAAAATATATCAACGGGCATTTGGTGGTCAAAGCTTGAATTTTGGGAAAGGTATGATAGAAAACTACAGCTGAAACAAAGTAAAGGACTTTATGTTCTTCCAGTAATGCAATCTCTATTTTATTTAGGTGGACAGGCATATCGTTGTGCTTGTGCTGCTGATCGAACTGGCCATGCTTTGTTGCATACACTATATGGCCAGGCTATGAAGCATAATACCCAATTTTTTGTGGAGTATTTTGCACTTGATTTACTCATCAGCAAAGATGGTAGGTTTCCCAGTTTTCCTTCTACATGTGTCTCTAGACCATTAATTTTATTTATTGCTTGTTTCCTTCATTCATACCTATCCCATGCCACCTAGGGCTATTCTGTGTCTGTCATATTGTGTATGCATTGAATTATTCCAAGAATTTTTTTATTTAATTAAATACAATAACATGACCTCCTTCCCTCTAAATTTCTTCTGATCCTATTTGAACAAAGCAACATGAACACTCATTTCTTTATTTATTAATGTGTCCGTAACTTCATGGCTTCTAATTTTATGTATATCAGGTAGCTGTCAGGGTGTTATTGCCTTAAATATGGAGGATGGGACCTTACACAGGTTCCGTGCTGCCTCCACAATCCTTGCTACTGGGGTACATCTTCGTGGAAGCATATTTGTCATTATTGTTATACATAATAGATGCTTTTTATGATATTTATTATTCCACCCGAGAAATATTTTTGTCGTATTCCTTTCAGGGTTATGGCAGAGCATACTTCTCTGCAACTTCTGCTCACACTTGCACTGGAGATGGCAATGCTATGGTTTCACGCGCGGGATTGCCTCTTGAGGTCTGTATAAATGTTTGTTATGGATGCCATCCTGGTGTGAAGGATAATGAAATGGAGCTTCATGTGAAAAATTTAATGCTATCTCTAACTACTATAGTTATGGCTTTTCGCTTGCAGGATCTTGAATTTGTTCAGTTTCACCCTACTGGTATATATGGTGCTGGGTGCCTTATCACTGAAGGTTCATATGTTGTTACTTTTGTCTGAAATATAATCCTTCCATTGTATCACGCACAGATTATTTCTGTCCTCACGTTTCAAGTCATTTACCTTGTCCATACGGTGGTCAGGGTCCCGAGGCGAAGGCGGTATACTTAGGAATAGTGAAGGTGAGAGATTCATGGAACGTTATGCACCAACAGCCAAGGATCTTGCATCTAGAGATGTTGTATCAAGATCTATGACTATGGAGATCAGAGAAGGGCGTGGTGTTGGTATGTTATTGTTATTGTGCACAAGATCTGGTTAAATGCTTTTAATGTATACCAGGATAACAATTTCATATCTGTGTTAGATTACATTCTCAAATGGTTTGCTTCAGGTTTTCATTGATAACTACAAGTACTTTTTCTTTTTTTTTTCTTTTATCTAGAGTGGAAATTGCACGATGAGTTTTATTTATACAGTATACTAGACAAGAAAGACAAAATGATCATGTACAGGTTATCAATTGAAAGCCTAGGTGCTAAACTCCCTGTTGAAGTCTATCAACCTTACAAGTCATTATACAAATTTATAGACTGTTTTCTGTTTTGAGGGCTGCTTGCCCACCTCTGACCCTGCGATCGCTGATTAAACAAAATTGTTCTACAATTGCATGCACAATTTTCCTTTGGGTGCTTCTGTTGGAGACTATTTTATTTTACTGCACATTCCTTATGATTTCAGAAGTGTGATTTGATACTCCTTGAATTTCATATAACTCCATTATATGTTCTGATACGTAAGACCTTGCTCTAAATAGGACCCTTGAAAGATCACATCTACCTCCACTTGAATCACTTACCTCCTGAGGTCCTTAAGGAGAGACTTCCTGGTATTTCCGAAACTGCTGCTATTTTTGCTGGCGTAGATGTTACGAAGGAGCCAATTCCTGTTTTACCCACTGTCCACTATAATATGGGGGGAGTCCCAACGAATTACCATGGAGAGGTACAATTGAAGCACATTGAATAACTGATCAACAGTATGGAACTTTTTGTATAATTTTTTTTGGTGTCTTATAGGTTGTTACCATCAAAGGTGATGATCCTGATGCTGTGGTTCCTGGACTATTTGCTGCTGGGGAAGCTGCCTGTGCATCAGTGCATGGGGCCAATCGACTTGGAGCAAATTCACTCCTGGACATTGTGGTCTTTGGCCGGGCTTGTGCAAACAGGGTTGCAGAGATCCACCGGCCAGGTGCGCAGACTTTCATTGATCTATTGGTCGATTGGTTGTGCTCCATGATTATAATATTGAAATGCATTCAATGTTGTAGGAGAGAAACAAAGCCCACTAGAAAACGACGCAGGACAGAAGACAATTGCATGGCTAGACAAACTTAGAAATTCAAATGGCTCCATCCCAACCTCAAAAATTCGGCTGAACATGCAGCGGATAATGCAAAACAACGCTGCTGTGTTTCGGACTCAGGAAACACTGGAGGAAGGTATCCAAGATCTCCCAACAGTCTCACGCACTTGCAATCACAAATACAAAGAACATTGAACTCCTCTTTCTTGTTGCTTAAATTTGTCTGTTCCAGGTTGTCAGTTGATCGATAAAGCATGGGAGAGTTTTCATGATGTGAAATTGAAGGACAGAAGCTTGATATGGTACATTAATGTTTGAGAATATGCCTATATTGCATGTTGCAACGAACACTAGTGTGTTGATGTTTTACACATTCGGTTTTGTTAACCTTTTTAGGAACTCGGACTTAATAGAGACAATTGAGTTGGAAAACCTTTTAATCAATGCATGCATCACCATGCATTCTGCTGAAGCCAGGAAAGAAAGTAGAGGAGCGCATGCACGTGAGGATTTTACGGTTAGTTCTAATCTTAATCTTTTGCTGCATTTATCTTTCCCTTTTCTTCATCATTTTAGAATAACCGAGTCTTGTGTGCCAATTCGCAGAAAAGAGATGATGCGAACTGGATGAAACATACATTAGGGTGAGGTTCTTTCTCTTAATGTGGGTTTCTTCTGCACTTTCTAGGTTATCTACAGAGTCCTCAAATTTTTGTGGTTTCTTGATGAACTATGTAAACCATAGTGATCTAAACGCGAAATCTTTTATGGGGGAGGGGACGGAAACTTATGCCATTTAAAAATCTTAGGAATAAAATTCGAAGAATTTCATTTTAGACTCCACCCCCTCATCTCCAGATGCTTATGGTATACCATATTCTACAAGTTGCTTTGTTTCCATTGTCGTTAACAAAGCTTGTTCTCTGGTCTGCAGATACTGGGAAAATGAGAAAGTTCGACTGGACTACCGGCCTGTTCACATGAACACACTGGACGATGAAATCGAAACATTCCCACCAAAAGCTCGAGTGTACTGAAGCACAGTGAAGATTTTGTTACCAATGACAGAGTCGGCATATTAATGTAATTTAATAAATTAATAAAGTACGAGATTCTGGTATTTGTTTTCACTCGCGCTGATAGGCTGCAGCATGAAGTGAGCCGCAGTCTCAACGCTAAGTGTGGTTTCACGTGTTTTCTATTTTGGTCCCATTAACTTGACATGCAGACCAATAATGGGCTTATTCGTTGTGTTTTTCCTTAATTCTTTTTAGAAATCCAGGAGATTGATCTGTATCTATATGTACCAATTGACAACAAATCTCCCTGCGTGTTGCAATAATAATAATTAATAAATAAACAATGTTCCTCCCTGAATAGAAGATTCAAATTACTTCTTGTGAATTGCAGTTGTTTTTCATTTTAAATCGTTACTGGTCTTTCAACAGATTTCAGATCAACACTTGCATCGGGGAAAAAAATTTTTTTTTTGAACTTTAATTAGGTTGCCAAAGTAATCATAGGCCATCACGATTCATATATACTGACAAATTATTAACGTATGGATTATCAAGACTAGAAATTCATAGCAAAAAACCAATTATATATGTGGTTCACAATCTGAAATACAGTAAGGTGATTTTAAAGGGAATTTCATAAGGGTCATATCGGATTAGTATTTAGATTGACACACATGATGATATTTTTCATTTTCAATGGTAAATAAAGAATAAAAATAAAAATATCTGATTGGATTCAATGATATTTTTGTAACTTATTATGCAAAATGTAGTTTAGTGTAACGTTAATAGTATATCCAAAATTTTCCACACGAAATGGTATTGCCCGAGTAGTTAAACCTAGGCCAACTCCCCTGCAACCTTTTAAGAATGATTAATATGAGGCACACACCTGAAGATCAAAATGCTATTTTACGCGACAGCAGGGGCCATTGTTTTTTTGGTGCCTACTTAATTAGTTTTTTCTTAGAAAATTAATAAAAAAATTTAATAGATAGTTTATAATTCTTTGTTTCATATCAAAATCTTTATTCTTATTATCAGTTCCAGTACTTTCCATAGACCATAAGAAACTCTCTCATAGAGTACTCATGATGTTGCCGATGATATATTATAAGTGTTGATGTCACGCCGGAAATTGCTGATATGTCCGATACCACGTCAACTTCTAGGTGAAAGATGACCGAAACCCACAAAAATGCAAAGTTATTGAACGGAATGGTCTCACATGAAATAGAGCAACTTTGAGGTTTCTTAAATGAGACAAGGAAGGGAGCTACTACTCAAGAAATTCCGGAAGTTATAAAGAAGGGTTCCAGCTCATATTGGTCATCATATACATGTGTATGTGTGTAGATGGTTAGGGTTTGAGATGGGGTGATAGCATACAATTAGCCATCCAACAGAACAAGGCAACAAAATTAAGGTGATGTTGTATTAATGGGGGCTGTGGAAGAGTACCAAAATGACCTTTCTTGTCGGTTGCTACGTAGGGCGAAGTCTCTCCTTGTGACACCACAGCCTCACAGATAGAGATTCCAAACTTATCACTTGTCAATTATATGATAACTCGATCTAATAATACTTGCTGCTATAACATTATAATGGCTCATGTATTTAAAGTAAAAATATTTGTGTATGTGGTTGCAGCATGTATGTAGGTATAAATCCCCTGGTATATCTCGAGTGGCCTTCCTTTGGATCATTGGTTGGCTAACTTTTTATGGCCAAAATCTTGAAGTAGCTAGTGCTGTTGGGACTTGGGAGACAAACATTTCCTTCTGTCATATAAGAAAAAAATGATTTTTCTTTGAACCGTGAGTATACCAATACTTGATTAAATATGGGAATATTGGTGGCGAGTATACAAATTCCAAAAGCATTAACCTTAGGATGACCTAGTTTCAAAATGGCCATATAAATTGACGTCTTTTGGGTTTCGATCTTGTAAGTAATCCAATTTGATTATTGGCAAAAACTTGTGTGAGACGGTCTCACGGGTTGTATTTGTGAGACAGATCTCTTATTTGGGTCACCCATGAAAAAGTATTACTTTTTATGCTAAGAGTATTACTTTTTATTGTGAATATGGGTAGGGTTGACACGTCTCACGAATTATGATCCGTGAGACGGTCTCACATGAGACTCACTCTTGATTATTAATTTGTCATGTAAGTTGTGTTTTTTTATTTTGTTTCTATTTTTCTTTAGTGCCGATGTGACGATTAAGACTTCAATATTTTTCAATGCCATATTAATATTCAGACATAATATGATTGATACCCCATGGAAGACAGGCTCATCCAAGGGCCCCATTATGGAAGACAGGCCCATCAAGGGCCCTATTAACCCTGGCCCATCCCTAGCTCAAGTGGAAAACAAGCACATCAAAGGCCCAGATATTCTCCTATAAATACCAGGTTTGAGCGTTCAGTTGAGCATTCGATATTGTTTTCAGCAGCACCCTTAGCTGCTCCCCCATATATCCTCAGTCACTGACTTGAGCGTCGGAGGGGCTACGCCAGGACACCCTCCTGGCCCCCTCTTAACGATCTTCTTTGATTATTTCAGGCACATGGTAACTCCAAAACCCGCGTCTGGATTAGTGACACTTGCTGGAAACGGACCCTAAATTTCCCGTGAGTATCAATGATTAAAACAAAAAATACATAAACTACATAACTAGAACCTACTTTTGACTACTTAAATTCAAATACGGAAACCCTATATAGACAAACTTAAATAAAGAATTTCGTTATTTTCCCAAGAATAAACATATGTCAGAATAATTATCAGATATACGTCGTTACAGTTTTTATCTTTAAATAAAAAAAAAGATTCCATATATCGTTAACCTATAGATTACTTAGTTTATAATCAACTTGTTCACCTTTTGAGCTTATTTAGCTGATGTTTTAATGTAGAACTAAGGAAATAATACTAAGAAAAAAGAGAGAAAAACCAAATATATGTTTGAAGAATTATCAAAAGAATCTGTCACTTGAGAAGTAGAATTTAATGGACCACAGAGATCAAGAAAGGGATCAAAATCCCCCAAGATACAACCAAGAATCACCAATGAAGTTGCCTCTTGCAACTTTGGTTTCAACCCCATGCATGGGAGAGACTGCGGAAATAGATTGTTTCGACCCGCCTTGGGATCTCCATTTTCAGCCCTATGCAAATCCTAGATCAGCTCCTGTGTGAAGAAAATCCCGCCACCCAAGATCCAGATCCAACCACCGCCAGAGCCGGTGGTGCATCAAGTTCAAGGACACCATCAAAACCACCTCCGCCGTGGGAATCGCCATCTCTAGAACCCGAAGCTTCCACCACTTTCAACAGTGCTGCATGGATTACATACAGAGAATGCCTCAAGAATCATGCTGCAAGCACGGGGAACCATGCAATGGATGGATGCCGAGAATTCATGCCCAGTGGAGAAGAGGGAACCCAAGAATCCGTCAAATGCTCAGCATGTGATTGTCACCGAAACTTCCACCGGAAAGAGATTGGAGGCGAGTCGGAGCCGTTTCATTTCCTTCCTCCTCACCACCAGCTACATTTTTCCACCACCGTCGCTCCAATGCTGCCAACAACGGTGAATTTTTCGAGGAACAGCTGTGGAGGGGTATCAGAATCATCAACCGAGTATCTGGACATGTTCCAGTCCGGTTCTGGAGTACATGCATTGATGCGAGTTTCCTCTTCGGTATCAAAGAAGCGATTCAGGACTAAATTCAATCAGAAACAGAAGGATATGATGCATGATTAATCGCAACGAAACTGGGCTGGAGGATTCAGAACGAAGATGATGAAGGAGTGCTGAAGTTCTGCAATGAAGTTGGGGTGAAAAGGCAAGTGTTTAAGGTATGGATTCACAACAACAAGAAGACACAAAACTAAGGAAAAAATTTGCACAACATTGTATATAAATATCAAATTATATTATAATTAGTATACGATAAACTTTCTGGTTTGTGTTCCATCATTTAATATATGGAACAAAAATTGAAGATTAATTAGAGAAAAAATAATGTTCAAACCATATAGTTTGACCATTACTTCCAACTCTTTTATTATTATTATTATTATTTTATTTTTATTTTTTTTGTTCCGACAGATAAAATTAGAGTGTGTATCATGTGAATACTAATCTGTGAGATGGGTCAATCCTACTCATATTCACAATAAAAAGTAATACTCTTAGCATAAAAAATTATACTTTTTCATGGATGACCCAAATAAGAGATCTGTCTCACAAATTCGACCCGTGAGACCGACTCACAAAAGTTTTTACCATAAAATTATCTTCTTTCGAGTTTTTTGAGTTTTGGTTAATTTATGTCCATTCATTAAATCGAAAGGAACCCACTGACCATCAAGCTTCGGCAGCCTTTTAAAAGAAGACTGAAAATCCCACTAAAAAATCGTTGTACATAAGATAATTTGTATTAAAATTTCCCACTCGATATACTATTTTATTTTATTTTTTTTAAAAAAGGAATTATTGATATAGTTTTAAAAAGTAGATACAAAACGTTTCAAGCAGCCCAATTATTTTTATCGCAATTTTCATGTTAAATTTTTGAAAAGATTTAGTTTTAAAAGGTTAATATATCACACAAGTTTCTGTAATGAATTTGTATAATTTTACATCTTAATTTCTATGAGATTTTTTTATTATTATATTAAACTTTTATTAAAAAAATAATTATTATTACAATGTTTTGGGTATATTGCTAATTAATTAACAAAATAACTTTTATTAAAAAAATAATTATTATTACAATGTTTTGGGTATATTGCTAATTAATTAACAAAATAAATGTATTTATAATTAAAAGGTTGAGAAGCTGAGAGATCAAGGTTGCAAATGTCGTGTGCTTATACAATCTTTTATTTTATTTTGTTTTAAAGAAAACCTTTGGATTTTAATCATTTTTTTAATTACTTTTTATTTATATGATAAACAGCTGTATAGTTGTGAACTTTTACTCCGATAGGAGGGATAATAGTAATTTTATTTAATCCGGAGATTTGATTACCAGTTTTTACCATTTTTTACCGACAAACTCACATAGGTAATAAAGATTAATTTGGAACATCTAATGAGAACATTTCTTTTGTGAGACGCTCTCACGAATTTTTATCTGCGAGACGAGTCAAATCTACTGATTATCACAATAAAAAGTAATATTCTTAGCATAAAAAGTAATATTTTTCCATGGATATATAACTCAATTAAGAGACCAGTCTCACAAAATACGACTCGTAAGACCGTCTCACACAAGTTTTTGTCTCTGACTGATATTTTTTATCGGTTTAGTTCAACCTATCCTTAGGACAATCTAACCTTCTTTTGTGTGTTTTCATCGGCACCACATCCTAAACTGTTTGTAGTATTTTAACCCTAAATTTTAGGGCAAATGGCCAAAGATGATGACCAACTTCTCAGCAATAAGCTCCAAATTTCTGTTATTTTATTTATGATTCATCCCCCATGTTGTCAAATCCAGACAAAAATATGTAATCTTTTTTTTTAGCTAAAATGGACGATGAATTTCACGTTATATTTAATGTGGATATTGACTACATGAACTTGATGAAACATGGACACAAATAGGGTCACTTTATACCAGTAACAAATTTTTATGCATATTGTAGGAACTCTATGTCTCTATGGATAGAGCTATTTTTATACACATATTAAATATTAAAGAATAGTTTATGAGATCAGATGTGATACCCAACGGATCGAAACTACTTAAATACTAGCGGTTGTAGCATACATGATGTGCGATTGATCAAAATAATGATGCATTTTTCAAATAAAATAAAACTCATGACGTGTGGTCGCGGATTTTGTATGAAAAAATATTATGTATGCCCTCGTATTATTTCATTGACCTAAAGTTGGGAATGTCTGTCGATATCCCTCGAGTGAATTTTTTTAAAGACAAATAATGCAATCCCATGTGAATGTGATTATCATATATAGACAATGTCTTATCACAGTTACAAAAAAGAAATATTTCTACATGATCATTAATCAATGCGGCCACATACATAAACCAAGCTTTCAATTATACAATAAATAAAATCTTCCTTTCTCATTGAATTCCTCCTCCTGATTACACCATTTAATAAGAATGGAACATAAATCGTTAAATTAGTTAATGGGTTTCAGATTCCAGGCTGGATCCAATAGAAAGTAAATAGAGATACGTTCAATTTTAGGTTTTATTATCTATTAAGTTTTCAAAGTTCTGTTTTGATCAACTAAACATTAATTTTCGGTTATTTTGGTCCAACTACCTAATTGTCATTTGAAATTAAAGTTGTTAATTTTCGATGTTATGTTAACATTTTTGGATACAATATCAGCAATTGGATCAAAATAGCCGAAAGTTATAAGGTTTTTTGATGATCACTTCTTGTGTATTATTTGTAATTCAACCAATATATAGGTTTAGTTTTCTCAAGATTGCATCAAGCATGAATAAAGTAACTAAACTAAAACAATGTGGTGGGGCTATCAATTATCATTATAATGAAATTGATCAAATCCAAAATCAACATGGTGGGTGGATTCATAAGCCTAAATTTTTTTTGTGGGGTTCTCTAAGGCTTATCTGTTAGGTACATAGTATGTTCTATCTCCATAAAAACAAAGAGTTGAGAAGGACATCAACATAATACACACACATACATTGAATATATATATATATATATATATATATATATATATATATATATATATATATATATATATATATATATATATATATATATATATATATATCAACATAATACACACACATACACATGTGTAATATCTGATCAGCACTCTCTTGATTAAAAATAAATAACTAAAATTTTCAAAAATCGAAAAATACAGACTGAAATTCACTATCATAGAGGACAAAGAAGCAAAATATACATAACTAAAAATGTAATTTTCCCTAAATTTGTGTTATATGGTAAACATGTTGAATTAATCTGTCTTCATTTTTCATTTCAAACGGATGGATGTCTACACCAATAAAAATAAATATATTCCATATAAAATTCTCTATTATTGCTCTCTCGCTCCCTCATGCGACATTTGATGATAATTTGAAATTAAGTATTCTGAAAAGACTATGGCCCCTAAATCTTTCTTAGCCTATTTCACTATCAACCTAAAGTGATCTTGTCCCTCTCCTTTCCATGCATTTTAATTATTTCGAGATCGAATAAAAAAGATGAATTGAACACGAAACTATTCGAATTTTTAGTCGAATTTCATCTATAATCGTGAATATTTTATTTGTATTTTCTCCTATTTAGCAGACTTCAATAACATGATATAACTCTAGAGAACATGTCAGACACCATCTGTCTAATGTAATAGGTTTATGAATGGTATATGATATAAGGATGATAAATCAATATATATAGATAATATAATTATTTATAACTCTGATCTTTTGTAGATCAACTTGAGTCAAATATTAGATGAAAAAAATATGGGTTGAAATCCATCCTTTGCTCAAACCATCACAAAATTACAATGTGTGTGTATATATATGTATGTATATATGTATGTATGTATATATGAATGTGTGTGTGTGTGTGTGTATATATGTATGTATATATGTATGTGTATGTATATGTATGTATATATGTATGTATATGAAATTTGTTACTTTTCCATCTTCTGATACACTATATCACATGTCAATGTTTTCATGTTGAACATATAATGTTGATATATTGGTGTTGGTCCAAAAGATTTTACTGTGTGAGAATTGAATTTATATTTCGTTTGATAGCTTATTTGAATTTATTAATATTCTCTTGCACCCGTAAACAACATGGCATGTGGAATCTTGCCATCCCACTTGTTATTTTTTTACATTTTTTAAATTTATGGTGTGTATATGCACTACATAAATATCAATATACTTTATTAATCTTGAATATTCACCGATCTGTGTGTTAGATTTGGATAAAAATAAAATTCTAAATAAAAATTTATCTTCTATTCTCACATTATTATCGATACATTTTATCCATACTAGAAAAATGCACGTGCGTTGCACGTGAGAACATAAACTGCTGAAGATATATATGAAATTTTGATCATATATAAACGAATTAAAACATGGCTAATAGCATTTATCAATTGAAACAAACCAAGCAACAAAAAATAAAAAATCATAACCATAGACGTTATATTATTTGGAGAAGTTATCTTATCCACTTGACACACTTTTCAATATGCTTCTTGGTTTATTTTGACAACTCAACAACTCTTTGTCGTAGTTTGTTATAATATATATGCATATAACCATTTTGGTATACTCAACAAGTATCTGACCGTTTTTAACATCTATTATGTTATTTACAATCATCATCTGAGATCTGACATGCTCGTAGTTTGCTTCCTTATCACGGTATTTTTTCGGTTTTCTACATTGTTTTTATCTGATAATCTTATTTTTCCGACTATTTGTTTTGTTGTTAAATGATTTTTCAGTTTTTGAAAATCAATTATAACTCTTAAGAAAACATGCTTTAAGTCGTGATAGATTTTCACTTGTGACTAAAAATATGCATAATCTATATATTCTTCAACAACATAATCAATGAATAGTGTTGCACCTTCTTCAAACATTGTGATATTTGTGATATCATTTTTATATATTTAGTATCAATATTGTCAACATATAGCTATAAGGTTAATAAATTTTTAACAACTATTTCAATATTTCTCAATCACTGTGATAAAAAATACTTGAAATTCTCTTCAAATGACTATATCTTAGAATTGTGTCCTCGTTTAATTTGACGCAATTTAGGAAAGTCATCGCGTTCGTCATTTTTTTGAAAGCTTTAGAACAATGATTGTGTGCATCATGTCATAAGGATGATATAGTTTCAATCTAATTTGTTGTGTCTAAAACATAATATCATATTATTCATTGAAACAAAACAAATTTTCTTCTATTGAGTTTGCATTTTGTTTTATAATATTTTATATCTTATGGAACGACATACAAAACTAATAATTGTATTTTAAAAACGTTGAGAAAAGATACGAATAACGTAATTAAGATATGCGTATGAGATATCATTCAAATAAATGTCAAAGTATTTGTCTTATTCAATATCTCATCTAATAATACAACTGTTTATATTTCATAAGCATTTTATGATAGTCAAAATTAATTTTATGAAATTTTGTAGAATTCTATTTGAATTTCAATATTTGGCTAAGTGAATTTATTTGGCGAGGAGTTTTCTATGCTAACATCGTATATCTTATGAATTAATTGGTTAGACACTATGACTAAAAAAGAGACAAAAATAACTTTTTAGCCACTTGGAAATATATCAAGATAATATTGGAAAAAATAAAATGAAATGGCTCAAATGTCTCAATAAAATGCACAAAATTGATTTATTGTGTCCACAACGCTTTATAATTATTCTCATACCATTATAAATAGAATGAGAATTATGCACATTTTGTTTTTCATGTATTTTTTTTCTGACTGAAGAATTTTTTTCTTTTTGAAAAACTATTTTTGAAATATTGACATTTTATATGGCATCCATATGTCGCAAACCATGAAGTAGAACCATAATCACTATATACCACTTAACGTACATATATAATTCTTCAATTTCTTTTTCATTGTGCTTCATTGAAATTTAAATCTGAATCATTCTTGATCTTAACATTTTGCTTTAAATACGATTTAATATATATGTATATGTTTCATGTTGCTTATTTAGACCTAATTTCAAATATCTATAAAAAATGTTCTTGAATTATATCATACAGAAATTAGGACATATTAATACGTAACATTATTTTTTATTTAACGTGTCTTTTTTCATCCACTATATTTGTCTTAACTTTTTTGTTCAAAGTTTGACGCATTTCGTAGACTATATGTATGAAGAACCAATAAATTATATATTTCACAGAAGCCATCTATTATCCTCTTCGTAGAACAGAAGACCCAAAATACGTGGCTTTGATTGGTGTACTCTCATACTTATTTTCATATAAACACAAGTCACATCATATAATATCAGAAAAATCAATTACCACCAACAATATTAACAAAAATGAATAAAAAATCATAACACAAACAAACTCGATAAGAGAAAAATGATAACTCAAAGTTTAAAATAATTTATTTAGTACAATAACACATAAATGAAAGTATATACGAGCAACAAAAGCACAAATCACTCTCAAATTAAATATTAGCTCATATTATTCACAATTTGTATAAATTTTCCAATATTTTTTTCAAATAAAGAGAATGCGCCTTATTAACGTCATTATTTCATAGATATTCCACATCTTTTAAAAAAAAACACACACACACAAAGGAAAAAATGGTGCATCGGAATCATCATGAAAAAATCCTTCAATAAAATCATTAAAAAAATAGTCGTAAAAATATAATATAAAGTCACACAATTTTTCTTAAACCAAAGAAAAATATTAGACCGTTGAGAAAATATATCTAGCAACAACAAAGCATGTGTTAACTGGTGATATAATTAAAATTTAGAATCATGCAAAATCATTGAATTAGAACAAAATCGCATGCAAAAAATCTACTGGATATTATATCTTTTAACAATTTATCCATGTTTGTCGTCCACAAGAGAACTCCTAAACGTACCGAAATTTTTTAGTCCACCTATTATTTTCACAATAAATATTACTACAAAAATAATATAAGCAAGCACATAAAGACTCAAATTCAAATACTTTCTATCAATCTAAATACAAAAAATTTGAATAGAGAATACAATAATGTCGTAAAAAAAATTAAATATCGATTTATAGACAGGATTCTGGAAAATATTTGCCTCAATAAATAAAAAATATTATCTCTTGATATTATGATACATAAGATAAAAATAAAAAAAATTTCGGCATTTTTAATATTTTCTAAGTCACTTTAAACTAAGTAATCTAAGCAAACAAAAAACATACATTATGTGTTTAAAAATTAACAAAATACCTCAACAATAAAAAATTGAAAAATAACCATTTTAGTGGGATATGTGATTTTGTTTTCTGTTTTTTTCGACAAACAAACAAATCACATAAGCAGTCCAAACACAACATGATCAATACAAATGACATATAACAATAAAGCATGATAACGCTAGGGTAAAAAAATCCTCGCATTGCAAGAACACAAAATGATCAAATGGATCATATTATTTAATAATATTTATTTAGCAGCATTTATAAAAAAAATTGACTAAATAGCTTAGAAACAGTGTTTGAAATCACTTACATTAAATAATTTCTCTCAATCAGGTATATCTATTGACATATAAAGAGTCTGAAAATATATTTATTCTAAATGAGAGAAAGAAGTTTTATATGACCTTAATATTTATTAATAATTTATTTTTATTCAATCCGACTCACCTTATATCGTCTTCCCATTATTACCAATCATTAATATGGCATCCATGAATTTGACAGCAATGTATAAATTTAAGTAACTAAAATTAAACTTAAAAGTAAATTAAAATAATAATTAGTTTGATTGAGTTAAATACACTATTAATGATCCTATTAAACTAACATAAAAAAGATTTAAATAACATCATTAACATGACAAATTGTAAAACAAAAATAGTAAAATAGTAAGCTCACAAAATTAATTCATATATCTAACAGATTAATAGATAATATATTATTTTGTAATATTTATTTAGCATCATATATCGAAAATTGACTAAATAGCTTAAATGTTTACATTTAAATCACTTACATATAAATATTTTTTCTCAATCATGTATCTCTTTTGATACATAAGTAATCTAAAAATATCTATATTCTAAATGAAAAAAAAATGTTTTATATGATCTTAATATTTATTAATAATTTAATTTTATTCAATCACACGCATCTCCATTCGTCTTCTCATTATTACCTTAATGTTCGTAATATTAAAAATTTATTTAATTTATAATATTATGATAGTGCTTTTCTATCAATTTAATGTCAATGTAAAATATATTAAAGTAATTAATTTTAAATTTAAAAGAAAATTAAAATTACAATAATAAATAGTTTGATTGAGTTAAACACTCTATTAATAATCATATTAAACTAACATAGAATTAATTTAAAGAACCTCATGAACATGAAAAATTGTAAACAAACAAAATGATAAAATAGTAAGTTAAAAATAAAAGTCATATATTTATAATATTTATTTATTATTTATAATAGTAATATATGTTAGTAATTTTAGCAATTTTTTTAAATGTATAACATTACGATAAGGATTTTCCATGAGTTTGACGGAAATGTGTAAAATTAATTAAATTAAATTCGAAAGTAAAATCAAATCATATATTTATTATAGTAATTAAACCAACATATAAAATGACTTAAAGAACATCATTAAAATGATAAATTGGAAAACAAATTATAAAATGGTAAAATAGTAAGCTCACAATTTAAACTCATATATTTATAATAGTATTAGATTTTTTAAATGTATAACATTATGATAAGGATTTTCCATGAGTTTGACGGAAATGTATAAAATTAGATAATTAAAATAAATTTGAAAGTAAAATCAAAATAATAATTAATTAAATTAAATTTGAAAGTAAAATCAAAATAATAATTATCTTGTTTGAGTTAAGTACACTACTAATGACTATATTAAACCAACATAGAAAATGACTTAAAGAACCTCATGAACATTATAAATTGTAAAACAAATAAAATGATAAAATAGCAAGCTCAAAATAATAATTTTCTTGTTTGATTTTAGTACATTATTAATGACTATATTAAACCAACATAGAAAATGACTTAAAGAACCTCACTGAAATGATAAATTATAAAACAAATAAAATGGTAAAATAGTAAGCTCACAATTTAACTCATATATTTATAATAGTATTAGATTTTTTTAAATATATAACATTATGATAAGGATTTTTCATGAGTTTGACGGAAATGTATAAAATCATGCAATTAAATTAAATTTGAAAATAAAATCAAAATAATAATTAATTAAATTAAATTTGAAAGTAAAATCTAAATAATAATTATCTTGTTTGAGTTAAGTACATATTAATGACTATATTAAACCAACATAGAAAATGACTTAAAGAACCTCATTAATATGATAAATTGTAAAATAAATAAAAAGGTAAAATAGTAAGTTCAAAATAATTATCTTATTTGAGTTACTCATAGATTTATAATAAATATTATAGTATTTGATATGCATAAAAGTGAGTGAAACAATTTTAATGAGAAAAATTAATGAGGACAATTGAGTAAAATCACAATTCAATTCGTATATTTATATAGACTAGAATATGTGCACGTGCGTTGCACGTGAGTAACTAAACTGTTGAAAATATATGAATGAAATTTTGATAATATTTAAATGAATTAAAATATAGATAGTAGCATTTATCAATTGAAACAAATCAAATCACAAAAAATAAAAATCATGATCATAGACGAAAAGTTATCTTATCCACATGACACAATTTTCAATATGCTTCTTGGTTGATATTGACAACTCAACAACTCTTTGTCGTAGTTTTTATAATATGCGTATAACTATTTTAGTATACTCAACAAGTATATGATCATCTATAACGCTTATTATGTTATTTAGAATCATCATTGGGGATTTGACATGCTTGTAGTTTGCTTCTCTATCACGACATTTTTTCAGTTTTCTACATTATTTTATCTGGTAATCTTATATTTCGACTATTTTTTTAAAAATGATTTTTCAATTTATGACAATCATCAACTGTAACTCCTAAGAAAAAATTCTTTTAGTCGTGATATGTTTTCATTTGTGAGTAAAAGTATGTATAACCTATACATCCTTCAACAACATAACCAATGAATGATTTTGTAATTTCTTCAAACATCGTAATATTTGTAATATCAATTTTATATATTTAATATCAATATTATTAACATATAATTATAAGGTTAATAAATTAGAACTGTTTATATATACCTATAAGGTTAATATATCTACTCAAATTACTATATTAGAACCGTTTCCTCGTTACCATAAAAAAAAAGAACCGGTTCCTCGTCTAATTTGATGCAAGTCAGGAAAGTCATCTCGTTAGTTATTTTTTTAGGAGTGAGTCTCATGTGAGACCGTATCACAGATCATAATCTGTGAGACGGGTCAACCATACCCATATACACAATAAAAAGTAATATTCTTAACATAAAAAATAATAACTTTTCATGGATAACCCAAATAAGATATTCGTCTCACAAATACGACCCGTGAGACCGTCTCACACAAGTCTTGCCTTTTTTAGAAGCTTTGGAACAATGATTGCGTTCATCATATAATGAGAATAATATAGTTTCAATCTCATTTGTTGTGTCTAGAACATAATATTATATTATTCATTGAAACGAAACAAATTTTCTTCTATCGAGTTTATATTTTGTTTATAATATTTTATCTTGTGGAACGACATAGAAAATTAATTATTGTATTTTACAAATTTTGAGAAGAGACGTAAATAATATAATTAAGATGCAAATGAGATAATAAATATATTCAAATATATATGAAAGTATTTTTTTTAATATCTCGTCTAATAATACAACTGTTTAGATTTCATGAGCATTTTATAATAGTCAAAATTAATTTGATGAAATATTGTAGAATTGTATTTGTATTTCACTATTTGGCTAAGTGAATGTATTTGGTCAAGGAGTTTTCAATACTACCATCTTATATCTTATGAATTAGCTGATTAGTCACTTTGACTAAAAAAAGACAAAAACAATCTCTTAGCCACCTCAAAATATATCGAGATGATATTAGATGAAATAAAGTGCAATTGGCTCAATGTCTCAATTTACTAAAAATTCATAAAATTGATCTATTGTGTCCACAAAGATTTAGAATTGTTCTTAGAATGAAAATTGTGTACACTTTGTTTTTCATGTATTTCTTTTTCTGGATGAAGAATTTATTCTTTTTGAAAACTATTCTTAGAAATATTGACATTGTATATGACATTCATACAACATAATCAACACAAATGACATATAACAATAAAACATTTTAACGCTAGGGTAAAAAACTCATTTCATTGCAAGAACACTAAATGATTAGAGGAATCATATTATTTAGTATTATTTATTTAGCAGCATATATAATAAAATTGACCAAATGACATAAAAAAAGTGTTTGGAATCAGTTATATACAAACATTTCTTTCAATCACGTATCTCGATTGACACATAAAGAGTTTGAAAATATCTCTATTCTAAATGGGAGAAAGAAGTTTAAAAATGACTTAAATAACATCGTGAATATGATGAATATTGTAAAACAAAAAATTAGTAAAATAATAAGCTTATAATTGAAAGTCATATATTTAATAGATAATTTATTATTTAAGGATATTTTTTTAGCATCATATATCGAAATTGATTAAATAATTAAATATTTGTATTGAAAATACTTACATATAAAAATTTTCTCTCAATCATGCATCTATGTTGATACATAAAGAATCTAAAAATATATCTATTTTAAATGAGAAAAAGAAGTTTTATATGATCTTAATAGTTATTAATAATTTAATTTACTACTATTATAAATATATGTTTTTTTAAAATATGTAACATTAATTAAATTAAATTAAATTTAAAAGTAAAATCAAATTAATATATTGATTGAATTAAGTACACTATTAATGATCATATTAAATTAACATAAAAAATTACTTAAAAAACCTCATAAACATAACAAATTGCAAATAAATGAAAGGATAAAATAGTAAGCTCACAATTCAAACTCATATATTTATAATAGTAGTAGATATAGATATGTTCAAAAGTTGGGAAAAATTATAATTTGGTTATATAACTTTAGCAAGTTGTTTTTTTGACATGATATCGGTCAATTTACGCTCTTAATTCACTAACTTCTGCTTTTTCTTTCTATTTTAGTCATTTTGAAATATAGATGACGTGACATAGGACATATCAGCAATATCCGTTTTTGGTCATTTTGTGGAAACAAAAGATTCATAAAAATTCAATAACAATATCTTACTCAAAGACAAAAACTTGTGTGAGACGGTCTCACGGATATTATTTGTGAGACGGATCTCTTATATGGGTCACCCATGAAAAAGTATCACTTTTTATGCTAAGAGTATTACTTTTTATTGTGAATATGGGTAGGGTTGACCCGTCTCACAGATTATGATCCGTGAGACGGTCTCACATGAGACTCACTCCTTACTCAAAAACCCATACAAGCCATTAATTTTTTTAAATTTTCCGCGATAATTAAAATAAATAAATTTTATAATGTATAAGATACTGGTATTAACGTGTGACGTGTAATTTTAGCACTTATAAATCCCTTTACCCCTCATTTTAGCCTCAGATTCCAACGTGCCACACATAACCAGTCTGGCAGTCTCCATCAAGCTACTAACACTTGGCCAAAAACTCTACAATATATCTCCAGCTCTATAGCAACACCATCTCCCACGAAAACCCCAGAAAGTTTCATGGACTTGAGCGTGCTCGAAAAACAAAAGAAGACGGTCCAACAGCCGAATAATTCTTGGTTGCATCCCGAAAATGATCAGATGAACATAAATTGTGTCGTCGATCACCAAGAAATGGTATCCCACTGCTGGCAGAAAGTGAAGCCTGACCATGAATCGTTCGATGCAACCACCGTTCATGCTGCGTTTGCTTCATGTTCAATCAAGAAGAGAAAAGCTGCCGGGGTATTGTATTCTTTTGTATTGTATTTTCTGGTACTTTTTAATTTGCTTGTGGGAATCTTTCAAAAATCCTAAATTTTGTTATGTTAGTTGCAGTTTGATGTCGAGGAATCGGGGGACGTGAAATCAGAGATCATTGCGAAAGCTGATAAAGAAACTTCAGCAAACACTTGTTCTAAGGCAAGTTCAAAGACTTCCGAGGCTCAGAAACCTCATGATTATATTCATGTTCGGGCACGACGCGGCCAGGCTACCGATAGCCATAGCTTAGCAGAAAGAGTATGTATTAGTGCTTGAAATATAGATAGCAAATTTGAGTTGGGATTTCATGATTCAATAAATTCATGTTTTGATTGAACAATATTTACTGATATTGTACAGGCAAGAAGGGAAAAAATCAGCAAGAAAATGAAGTGTCTGCAAGATTTAGTCCCTGGATGCAACAAAGTCACTGGCAAAGCTGGCATGCTTGATGAAATAATCAACTACGTCCAGTCTCTACAAAAGCAAGTTGAGGTATACATTAACTACCATCAGATCATGTTTCGGTTTTCTTTATATATAAAAATTCGAAGTTTCGGTTATTTCTTGAATCAATTGGTATTATTTTCAATGCGTCTTGCAGTTTCTTTCCATGAAACTGGCTACTTCAAATCCAAGGACGTTCGACTCGAGAATCGATGACTTATTCTCCAACTCGACGTGCTTCGATTATGATCATCCAATGCAACAGGAGGGAGCGACAAGCTGTGTCCGTGGCACAGATATGGCACCGGATCAATCTCAATTAATGGTGCCTCAGATATTCCCTGATCCTTTTCTCGATTCTTCTTGCATCCCCGTACGTAATTTCTTTAACTGTGACTCGCTTATCAATATTATCATATTATAAAAGAATATTTTAGTTTTCGGTTTAAACTTACACAAGAAAGACATCATTTCATTTGCAGCACGCGGTACAACAGCTACCCGGTTGGGATTTTGATTGGCAAAATTAAATATGTTCAATGTTGGCTTTCATTAGCTAAAAAGATGGTTTTCTTGGCTAGTTGCCTTCTTTTACCAGCTCAATTATCTCTGCTTCCCATACCTATTTGGATACGAAACAAGTCTCCAGCGAAAACAGGTTAATATTTCCAGATGATCCGGTTTGATCTCACTGGGATTGAAGATTAGTTAGCTGCAGCACAGACGATCTTTTTCACAGGCAACCTCTCTCCTAGTATGTCTGTATTGTCCAAATATCAAAGTTACACATAAATGTAACCATTTGTACTACCACATCCATTAGTCCATCACTTGATGTACGTACCCATTCATTGAAAAATAAAATTATATCATTATTTTATATTATTTTTTAACCTCCGTAGTCTGTACATGAATCAAAATTCATATTGAAATTTGAGAAAGAATAAACTGTCTCATGAATCTTTATTTATGACGCATGTCAATCTGACATGTACTTACAAGTGAAAAACAATATTTTCAACATAAAAGCATTGTATTTTTTGTGCTGAGCAAAAAAAGGATTATCAAAGTTTGCAAGTGGGCAAGAAGAAAAATTTGGAGTAGTTATTGTAAAGTGGGCAAATTTTATTTGTTGCTTGTTAAATCAATTATCTTTTTCTTAGCACTTGGAGTACTGAACTGGACCACTATCACCACTTCTTGTGTTGCATGTGACCACACACCCAAACTTGTTAGAGAATTGAACCATGATTTTTATGCGCAATGATATCATCATTTTATTTTGAGAAGAAAATGCAAATTTCTGATTGGAATTTCACCTATTTTTATACCCTTCATGCATTTCCCAAAATAGCTGGGCTTGTTTCAAAAAATCTGTTCACAAATTTGTAATATGGTATTCCCAAATTACCCTTATGACCAAAACATCAAGAAATACTGCAATACCTCGGTTTATACAAACATCACCCACCCACACCCACAATGTCCATCTTCACATGGATATGATATCAAATGTGTACGCATGTAATACATGAATCCATCAATATTTCTACGAAAAGCAAGGGCTAATCAGCAGCAGATAGATGGCGACAAGATTTTTTTTTTTTGCACAAGACTAGTTAGTTAGGTATACATAACACAAGCTCCTGCCAGAGTCTCAGTCTTAACATCTAGTCATGGCTCACAATTTCTGGTACTTTTTAACATGTCATTTGGACACAAAGGTGTATTTTTACCCATGCAATCCTTCCTTTTTTGAGTGGGATACATCAGTGTTGTCTCTCATCCCACATCATGTAACTCAAATTTGTACAACTTACAGGCAACTCATGTATCACATTCTGACCTATCTACCATATACATAGCCACATGTGTAACAATCTGAATTGTTGCTCAAATTTACCCAACAGTCTTATCTGGCAATTGCCCCATAATTGAACACTATGATTCTTAAATAAAAGAATGAGGAGCTTAAAATTCAGGTTGCGTTTGATGTATTTCAAATCCATGAATTTCAAATATATTTTCGTTGTTTAAAGAAATAAGACCATGGACTACAAATTCTCACCTTACATGTTTATATAACATTTCATGTTAATTATGATAGATTTAAAGTTCACTAAAAAATGACGTCATTTTAAATTCATACTACTTTGTATCATTTATATGTAAATAAGTAAGATATGAATTTAACATTTTATCTATAAATAACAAAACTATAAACAAAATATATGATTTCAAGTTTATCTCACCAAATACACCCTCAATTTATATATTGCATAGGCAACCATAAGCACAAGACCAAATATTTGAGTAATCTTCAATGTAAAGAAAAGAAAAGAAAGGCAAAATAATCGGTGTGGCACAATAAATGAAACACGTTCAAAGGTCGTTATTAAAAGTGTCATAATCTGAACTGCCAACAGTTTAACAACTCTATACAGCTAAGCTCTCAACTACAACATGCCAATGCAGTGTGGAAGTTACCTTCCATACTGTAAATGAACTATAAGAGTCCATGATCACCAAGGTCCACCAGGTTATTCGCATGCTGGTTTAGTATCGAAACTGCTCAAGCAGATTGCAAAGGCCTGAAACGCAGAAATCGGGTACCTATAATCCATGGTAAAGATGTCTTTCCCAATCTTTCCAAATTGTAAAATGACCTTTTCTTGTTCAGATGCAGGCACGTTAAGCCAAGGTTCAACAGATGCTACAAGCTGGAAATTTTTTACAGATGCAACAGTGACACGACCCTTAAAGTTCAGGCACCAGCATTGCAACTGTTCATGCCATCTAGGCGACTTGTTTTTCAGAACAAGAGCCTCTACAGGTTGTGGTTTTGATACAGGTAAATTTGAGAAACTGGGTGAGCTGAAATCTGCAACAGGCTCCTTTCCTTTTGAAATTGGTATGAAGGGAGACTTGTCATCGACACATTGTGAAAATGATGTTGGTGTCGGTGCCATCCCACCTTCTTGGATTGCAGTGACAGGAACAGAATGTATGACACAGTTCATTCTCCGAGGACCTCTAGTGCGAAGAACGTTCAGTTCATATGTAATGGAGGCTATAGCATAGTTATATGCAGGTAATCTTGGAGATACTTGCTTAGCATGGAATCTTCGGCTTTGTTGGGTATTAGGCTGAAGGGAAACATCATTTGGAGGTTGGCTACAATATATGGTGAACTTGGTCCCGAGAAAATTAGACCTGAATTCATCATTTTTCATTCAGTTAACACCAAACATCTAACATATATATATTTGACAAGTGACAGAAAAAGACTTACCTAAGTTTTCCAACATAGGTGTTGCTGGCTCGAGAAAAATCATCAGCAACCAAAGAGATGACAAAATCTGTGCTTGTTGCCCTTCTGATCTTTTTTGCAGTCAACAGTAGTTTGTCATTCCCATCTTCAGCTGGAATTGTATCACACAATAATTAGAAGAATTTTTTTTTATATATAAGAAACTATTTCATTAATATTAGATTATCAAAAGGTTACATAACGTCGTGGACAAGAGATCCACGATCCACGACGATGAATTCAAACTAGTAACAATTCAGCATAAAATAAAACGCCAATCCCTAATAAGATCTGATAGTAGTAAATGTTGAAACTCTGGTATGTTCAATGTCCATGTTGCCACTCTGAATTTTAGTTTTTCCCACATAGTCTCCGATGACTCTTCTAAGTCTTTGAATAGTCTGCTGTTGCGCTCCAGCCATATCGACCAAAATAAACAGTGTATAACAATACACCAAAAGTGTTTTAGTCCCTTTCCTTTAAGGTAGCTATGTTCCATGAGGAACATGTCTCTTGAGTTGAGAGGAAAGGTCCATTCAAATCCCAAGTGTTGCAAGACCTTGTTCCAAATACTTCTTGTGTAAGAGCAGTGCAGCAGTATGTGATCTTGATTTTCCTCATTCTTTTTGCACAAAACGCACCACTGAGGACATAAAGAATTAACGGAGAAAATACCCGAATTGTCCCCTAGCCAAACCCTGACGTCCCTAACCCCCACACTCAAAGAAACCGAATCTAGGACCCCAGAAAGAGATTTGAATTCTTCCAATTCATCATCATTCAACCCTCTCTGAAACGCACATCCCAAAAAGCTACAGAAAGACTTTGACTATCGGAAACAGAATAAAAATGGTTGACCGGTTTATTCTTAGACTCAGTGAGAAGAAAAAGAAGAGGAAAACAATCTTTAAAGGGAAACAAACCCACCCATCTATCCTCCCAAAAGCGTAAAAGATTCCCACCCTTGAAGAATTGGCTCTCTATATTGACATATTAAAGGATTGAAGGATTGAATCGCATAAAATTTTGCTCAAGAAGAAGGCCAGCTTTGAAATATAAAAAAAATAATAAATATCAAAGTAAAAAATCGAGAGTTTTGTATTCACCTCCCCTATTTTTATTTTTAGTCTATTTAACACTTACATTTCTTATCAAGCTTATAAATTAAGTGTCAAATACATCGAGTATAGGGAGGTGAATACAAAAAACTCATAAAAAATCAATCACGATTGGTACATTAAATGTGTACTTTCCGAATCAAGCAAGAATGCCAATGTAATAATGCGTCTTTGTAAAAATTTTATGATTCATCTGAAGATTGAATTCTTCAAACTCGGACATCAAGCTATAGAATATTCAGGAAAATAAAAAACAAGATGACTTACATGGGGTCAGACCAAAGTAAAGTCGGTACGTGGAAGTCGCACGATCTCTCTTGATAAAGCATTGTATTGGAGCATCCCGTGGCCCCGGCTAAATGAGACAAAGAATGGGAAAATTCATAATACTATAAAATAATCATCATAAAAAACCATATCAAACAAAAACTAAACAGATGTTCAAAAAGACCTGCTTTAAAGAAATAGGAAAGGTGAGCCTCCCACATTCTTCAGGAGTTTTCACAATTTCCTTTGTAATATCCCTCCAAGATCGGCAAACCGATGCACAAAAGACGACGACAGCCCTAGCAGGCCAAGATGTCTCACTCTCTTCAAACCTTCGAATGATGTCCAAAAGCAACTCAGGCGGTAAATTCGCCCACTGGCCTTCCTGCATTGGCTCAGAGAGACCTACATCAGAAGCTACAAATGATCCGGTGCGGCTGCTCCAATGCTTCGCCTCAATCCCTCTCCTTGATATGCCACCAATCCCATCTTTCACCTCCTTTAGCTCCCGTACAATGCTCTTGAGCGGCATCTTAATCAGTTATTATACTATACCCTTCAAATAAGTAGATAGTACCGGACTTTAATTTAGAACAAATTAAATGAAAGTGATAAAAAAAGTATCTACTGGACTTTAATTTAGAACAAATTAAATGAAAGTGATAAAAAAATGGTGTTCTTTCTATAGGGGTATAGGGCAGAGAAATAAAGAATCGAACATTAATTTCTTCCATTTTGGTAGTTAATTTGTAAATCCAAAACAACAGATCCCATTAAGTTATTTCTACCTCTTTCGGCAATAAATAACCCAGAAAATCACACATCTATAACTACTTAAAAACAGATCAAATGCTAACTACTCGAAAACCGATGAGAAACATGATCCCAGCAAAGGGCAAATGCAAATCTTGAATAATATATCACACTAAAAGTAATCCCACAACTTAACGAAATTTCATCATTTCATTTATTAATCAACATCTACAACAAAGACAACAAACTAAAGGTAACAGATCACCACCAAATTCCAAATCAGAACCGTTCACTAAGGGAAAAAAAATAAGAAACAAGCTTTCAAATGTCCAAGCAACACAAAAAGATCCAATTTTTTCTCAAAAACCCAGAGAAAATATCCAAGAAACTCACACTAACCTTGAGAAAAAATCGAAGAACCAAAGATGGAGTCTTGAAAATCCAAAGATCGGATAATGGCAGAAACAGATCAGCGCCAAATGGGCAAATGTAACCCCAGATTGGCTTCACAGATTTATCTACATTTCTCACCACCCCGCAAAAAAATGACCGCCGCCAACCTCCTTATTCCACGCCTTCCCGCCGGAGAGGAAAGCAAGCGGTGACCAGGATATGGGAGTGCATAGAAGACAACAGCTCCTTTTCAAGAAAGTGATGTAGTGAGAGCCTTCTTTAGCACCTGCACGCCTTGTTCAGCTGTACGTATATATCAATGGGTAAATTCTTAGAATATTACCAAAGTAAACAATCAAAAGTTAGATTTTAAGGCAAAATTAATAAAATATCGCTAAAGTTCGTAGCAGCGAAAGCTAGATTTAGGGCACTTTCCAAACTTTTAAGATTTATCTACGCAACGTTATGAAAATTTTATGCAATTTTAAGATAAAATCTGAATAAACTGAATTGAAAATCCTAGAGAAAATAAAAAAAATGGTAACCTAAAACTCTATTTCTTAATATACTAGAATAATTTTTTAATACTTTAAAGTCATTTTTTTGTCACAAAAAGATATAATTCGATTATTTGTGATACGTGGAGAAATATTTAATTATTATGAATTATAATCACCTCAATAAAATAATCATTTTAAAATTACAAAATAACACATCGACAAAATATTTTTGTATTTTTATATATATACTTATTGATAATAAACATTAAATGATGACATTTTAGGGAATAATTTTACATTATCTCATCTATTTACTTATTGTTTAGTACCGATTAATTCGGTGAAATAGATATTTGATCATTCAACTTATAAAAAATTATTATATTTTTATCTTAATTTTCACTTCATATATATGTATGATTTACTTGAAAATATTTTGTAGAGCCCAAATGAAAATCCAATTGGTATTGGAGCAATTTGTTTAAAAATTAATTTGATAATTATTTTCAAGATAATTTTGAAATTTTGTATACGTTTTTCTCAATTTTAAATAGTTTTTTTTATGTAAAATATAAAAATATATATTTTTTAAAAAGGAAGAGAGAATCTGGTATGATCACAATTTCCTTTTTTTGTTATTCCTTTTTAAAGCTCGAATGATTAGTTATGTCACGTGTGACCTTAGATTTGAATTTAATTATTCTAATTTCTTTGAGTTCACATGCGCTAATTCCAACATTTATTTGCAATCATTTTCATTTTTAAGATTCTTCTTGTTATATGTAAGATGATGACATTAAATATTAAAAAACTATATACATTCTAGTTATAAATTTTTTTATTTATTTATTTTAAGCAAAACTTATTTTTTTTTTTTTTGAAATGAACTATAATAACGTTAATTCGGAAAATTCCGAGATACAATGTTTATGAGCAACGTGGTTAGATCGTCATTAACACAACTAATGGAGTTATTACAAGACAAAGCTTTGCTAGCTTAAATATGAGCCACTTCAACGGCCTTTCTTCACACATGTTTCATGTTTGATGGACTGAAAATATGGAAGTTCTAACATTGATTGAATTTCCAAAACAAGAACCCTAGCATATCCAAGATCTTCTACGTGGGAAAGGACCATCCTAACAGCTTCCAATGAGTCAGAAAATATACAAACATTTGATAGTCCAATCCAGAGACACAAGTCCATCCCGCTTCTGATTGTCAACACCTCCACACAAGTAACTGAACATGAACATCTGATAGGACTAGCTTGCACACCACAAACCTTTTCCAATATATTACGCATCATCGCCCCAACACTAAATTTGTTGTTTCTAATATCAAAACGTATTATTCTCTCATATATCTACTTTTTGTCAAACTTGCTAAATTTTTTCCTGAATTATTAAAAAAAACAACCATGTGAAAATCATTTATCCATGTTTCTAATTAATTTGAAAAATAATTAATATCTAATAAAAAATAACATCCGAGTTCGATCTTTTTTTTTCGGGGGGCAAAAATTTTGATTTTTAAATTTTAGATGGTGACGTTTTTGTGTCGATTGCGAGTTTGGACATTTTCCATGGTGGTGAGTATTTATTTTCATGATCAAGACGAACAAAAGTAACATCAATATTTTTTTCAATAGGCGAAAATTTTGGAACA
The DNA here is from genome assembly GCF_022965805.1 of Primulina eburnea. NCBI lineage: Eukaryota > Viridiplantae > Streptophyta > Magnoliopsida > Lamiales > Gesneriaceae > Primulina > Primulina eburnea. The sequence goes on from NW_027331075.1 coordinate 97,531, forward strand.
CCCAATTTTATTTCTCTTTTAATCAAAATAATATTAAAAAAATTGTTCAATTTTAGCTTTTTTCATATTGAATATACAAATAAAATATGGTATAACTTGTCATATATTCCTCTTCTATGCATCGATGAACTCGAGACAAAGAATATATCTAATTTAATGCAATTTCTAACGCATCTTAACTTTAGCATACATATTATATAAATTTACCCAAAATAGTTGAAAATTTCAAGAGTTGGGATTTTCTATTTAGTGGCAAGGATGAAAGCCTCGTAATCTAAATGGTATTGGGTTAGAATGTTGTTTGTATGAGTTACGAGTTGTTTTGTTAGATAAAAAAAATCATTTATACATTGAGGGTAATTAAGTCATTTTTAGTGTATTTTATCATTAAATAAAAATTATCACACTTAATAGAAGAGATATTTTATCCTTCTAAATAATTATTTATCAAGAGCCCATGATATTATCATTAACTTTTTAAAAATGTACCAAACATGGAATAATGAGGATTATTTATCAATCTCTCCATTATCTCATGTACCAAACTATGCTTTAGTGTCTAATCTGATGGATTGAGGCGAGAGAGCACGTCGGACAAGCTTACTTCATCTACATAAATTAACAAGGAGGCGTATGGATTTGAAATTCATCATTATCAAATATTTCAATCCAAGCACGCCGTTTTAAATATTTGAAAAATATATTTGTATTAAAATTATAATTAAAATATTTAAAATTTTATTTGGAGATGAAAACATTGTCTGCTCATCCTCACTTGTCGTCGCTTTGGACAGCTATAAACAATAGTGGCATTGTGCCTTGTAAATTCCAGCGGATATTTGATATAACCTATGAATACCCCATTTCCTCATTACGTATATTTATATATTAGTAATAATTAACGCAAGTGAAACGGATATTTTACATGATGTTTGGGATATGCCTGATTTACCACTTTCTCGTCGCAGACTGGCTTCACGGTTTTAATATTGTGATTGAAGTTTTATATGTGAAATCTACAATAAATAGATGTGATATTTCCAGGATTTTTCATTTGAAAACACAAGAAATTAACGAGTAGATCGATTTGAATGAATGCTAAATTTTATTTCTTGTGAGACGGTCTCACGAATCTTTATCTATGAGACGAATCAACCCTACTAATATTCACAATAGAAAGTAACACTTACACTCTTAGCATAAAAAATAATATTTTTTCACGACCCAAATAAGATATTCGTCTCACAAAATACGACATGTGAGACTGTCTCACACAAATTTTTATCATTTTATTTTACTTTTGAATCTTATTTTAGAGAGGTATAATATATAAATTTAATAAGCATATATACATATATAATATATAAATTTATTTATACATGGCAAATTTAGAAGTACAAAAATTTTAGAGTAACTATTTTATACAAAATTATAGTTTGGATTTCCATTTCGACATCTTTTAAAACCACGATTTCATTATTGAAATTTACCTCATCATTTGATGAAAAGTAGTACATAAATATAGGGGTGAGTTTCACATGGTGTCTCCACTCTTCAGTGCTCTATATTGATTAAATGTACACCACATATAGAGAGCATCTCCTTACCTGAAATGTGTGTGTTGTAGCTTAGGAGAAACTAAAAAACGAATGCATATTCTACTCAACAAGCATTTAAGTATACAAAGGAGAAACAATCATGTTCTCTCATTTTGTAGAGAATAAATCTGTGTTAACATACAAATTCAAGAAGCCGGGTAATGACCCCTACCCCGACCATTGCCTACCGACACAACTAGACAATGTTGATCTTGTAATCGGTGAGATGGTAAGTTGGAGATCATGATGCAGTTTCAAAGTCGTTTATACAAGAAAATTAGCACGCAAAATAAATACACTCAATCTATGTAAATATATATATATATAGTCTCATAATCCATCAGCTGCTCACCTCTGCAAAATTAAAATATATGCATGTCATGACCAGGGAAATAGGCGTCTGGGCGTCGAGAGAAGTAAACAGTGACTCTTGCAATTTCTTATGGTATATCAAATTTGATATTCTAAGTTGACTAGTTATATATTATATGCATATTTTGTTTATACACAAAATACTTGCATGAGTAGTACCAAGTGAATCAAAAAGTAACGTGCACAAAAATATATTCATAGACACTTGTAAATAAAAGAATCAATATGCACACAAGTGCATGATACACCATATATATAAGCTCTCATATGCAGTTGGGAAATTTTAGAAATGTTGAATAAATAAGAAAAACAAATATGTGAAAGAGTGTGTCGACATATTTACTAAATAAGCCTAAGTTAAAGAGAACACCTTTCTACATGCTTGTTGATTCCAACTTCACAGTGCTTAAATAGTTGTTTTGAAAGCAAAAGCTCATGGTCGTTTGCAAACGGATCAAAGTGTTTTTGGTAAAGCAGAAGCAAGAAAACTGAAAAAAAAC